>NW_015378442.1:0-31936 GCF_001204775.2 Aspergillus nomiae NRRL 13137
CCAAGAGTTCATGAAACTGGGCCTGCAAGGCGTGTCCATCGTCGTGCCTCCGGCGACTCCGGCGTGCAGGGCCGCGGCGGCTCGCCCACCCCCAGCGGCTGCCTCGGCAAAGATAACAAGGTCTTCGCCCCGGATTTCCCAGCAACATGTCCCTACCTCACCACGGCGGGAGGCACATACCTGCCCCCCGGGGCCGACGTCCACGCCCACGCAGAACAAGCAACAACCAGCTTCCCGTCCGGCGGCGGGTTCAGCAATATCTACCAACGACCAGACTACCAGAACGCTGCCGTCGAGGAATACTTCAAGACCGCCCAGTTGTCCTACCCGTACTACGAAAGCGTCGATAACAGCAGCTTTGCCGCCAACGGCGGAATCTATAATCGCATCGGCAGGGCTTATCCCGACGTTGCTGCTATTGCGGATAATGTGCTGGTGTTTAATAAGGGGTTGCCGACGTTGGTCGGGGGCACGTCTGCCGCGGCGCCGGTCTTTGCGGCCCTGTTGACTAGGATTAACGAGGAGAGACTGGCTGCTGGGAAGAAGACGGTCGGGTTTGTCAATCCCGTATTGTATGCTAATCCCGAGGTGTTCTTTGATGTGACGAAGGGGAGTAATCCGGGCTGTGGCACGGATGGCTTCCCAGCTACGAAGGGGTGGGATCCGGTTACTGGCTTGGGACGCCGAATTATCCGAAGTTGTTGGAGTTGTTTATGGGATTGGATTGAGGTTGTTGATATCAAGGTTATATGGATGTACCGTGTTAATTGTATGGACTAGTGTCCAAGGGAATTAATGCAGATATGTCGAATGTAGCTGATGAAGGGTGCTACGTCAGGAATGTTGTGATGTATACATTTTAGCTTTTAGTCATATATACTATGTATATGCACCAATCTATCCTCATTATGGATATACAAAAAACATCAATCATTAAACGTGACCAGCACATCAACAACACACTTAAACAATGACCTTGTGGTCAGCAGGAGCCTCCTCGGGCTCACCGAAGACATTAATGTTCCAGCGAGGCTTGTTAGCAACGTAGGGAACGTTGTAGCGGCGCTCGGTGCCAAGGGCGGTGACCTTGGCCACCTCGTCGGCGGTGAGCTCGATCTCCTCGAAGTTGGCGGCGATACGAGAGGAAGTGACAGACTTGGGGATGACACTGTGGCCACCGACCTGGGACCAGGCGAGGATGACCTGGGCGGGGGAGACGGGCTTGCCAAGACGCTGGCCGGCCTCCTCGGCGATGGCCTTGATCTCGGGGCGGGTGATGAGGAGGGGCTCGCCGATCATGTTGTTACCAAAGGCGGAGTAGGCAGTGACGTGGATGCCCTTCTCCTTGCAGTACTGGATCAGCTTGGGGCTCTGGAGGACGGGGTGACGCTCGATTTGGTTGGCAGCGGGGACGACGCCGGTGGCTTTGATGATGGCCTCGAGCTAGAAGAGGCGATATCAGTATCAACTATTCAAGGAGGTGGGGCGGTTCAAAGTGACTCACGTGCTCGACCATGTGGTTGGAGACACCGATGGCGCGGGCCTTGCTCTTGGGGAGCTTGGTCATGGCCTTCCAGGTGTCAACGATGGAGATGCTGTCGTCGATGATGCAATCGCCACCGGGGACGGTGCTGCCCTCGACGAGAGGGAAGTACTCGTTGCCGGTCTTGAAGGCAACGGGCCAGTGGACGAGGTAGAGCTATTATTGCTTTGTGTTAGTGCCTCTGAATCCCAGATAGGAAGGTTTAACCCCATCACATACATCAAGGTACTCGAGGCCGCACTCGGCAAGGCAGTCGTCGAGAGCCTTCTCGACCACATCGGGTGGTGCTGGCTGTTCCAGAGCTTGGAGGTGATGAAGACTTCCTCACGCTTGATGTTGAACTCCTGGAAGGCGCGCTTGATGCCGACGGCGATTTCCTTCTGGTTCTGGTAGATGGTGGCCAGATCCAAGTGACGGTAACCGGCCTTCAGGGCCTGGTAGACGGCCTCACCGACCTCACCGGGGGCAGACTGCCAAGTACCGAATCCCAGGGTACTGTGGAGATGGTCAGTGTTGACATTCCTTCATCTGTTCGTTTCCATGTAAACATACGGGATTTCGGCGCCGGAGTTGAGGGTAACCTTCTTGTGGAGAGACATGATGACGGTGAGTGATAGGAATAGGGGGAAGTAGTATAGAGGATCAGAGAAGAATGGAAAGATGAATGAAGAGAAAGGGAAGAACGCGAGGGCAGAGGTCAAGAATAAGTAAGTTTCTCAACTCCGGTGGGGGAAAACCGTCGGAAAATTGCTGGATTAAATTATCCGTTATTATCCTCAGACGGTACCCCGCCAGTCCCCGTGCCCGCTAAACCTCTTTGAGGCTACCCCTCGGTGGGGGTTCCTGGCCACAAGTACCTTTCGGGTAATTCGAGCCACCACTTGACATTTTGTTTCCTTGTTGTTTTCTGTTTCTATACAAGAAAAGAAATATGTACCTCGATGGGCACCTTGCGATGGACTTCAGTACATTTCCACGTGTCCTTACAATCGATGCGATGTCTATTGTTATGTGTTCTGTACGGTAAGTAAACTATATCAACTGAGGCACAATGCAATTGTCGGCGGAGACATGCATGACGTCAAGCGGCAGACACTCCTCCGGAACAAACAATTGTTACCAAATCAATTTCCCCTTTTTGTGAAAAGCTTCTGGAGACTTCCATCCGTTCAATCTTTTTTCTAGTCGGGAACCCGATACAGTAACTGGGGTTCGCTTCCCCGACCTCCGGACCTTCTCCGACCGCTCAATGTAGCAAAATACGGAGTCTGCCGAATATCAAAGATGCCGCGTCACGGGAATTGCTGCATCTGCACCCCCACATCCTGTACTTGGCCTCCACTCCACACTCTCATGGCCAGTGTTTGACAATTCCATTGGTGACCTGAGTGCCTCCGATTGCCAATCTTGATTCAGAACACTGGTCTATGGCCCATTACCAGTACGAGAAGGTATCGTGTCATCATGTTCAATGCGTGAGGTCCTCCCAAGTCAAGAAAGCTGCTCTCAATTGACATTTCTACCTCTTATATGCTTCTACCGCGACTACACTGTTTGCTCATTAACATCCCAACACATCGACCTTTCTCTCGACAGGTACCATATGACTGTTACCTCGTACTACTTATGATGTGGACTGTAGACAAGGTTGGGAGATATATCATCCTCGCAATTAAGTATCTGCAGTTACTACCTGTCGAAGAGCATATCAAATCAAACCATGCAGTCATGCAAATCTAATTTGAACAAATGCTCCGAATGATATGGATATATATTTGGTCACAGCAGAATGTATGCACAAACGGCTCCCGGTTCTGTATATATTTGTTCTTATTTTCCTCTTGGCTTGTTGGTCATTCTTGATTGCTCGAGGTCAGAATAAATTCCAGATAATGGAGAATGACTTCGCATTATCATAGTCGTCAAGGGTGACTGTACGTTTCCCTACGACAACGTGGGATTAAGATACAGACACCCTTTTGGCGAAAGAGACGTAAAGGATCAAGAGGAGCTAAATAGGGAAGTAGGCAGGTCTAGAGCCTCAGGGACAGTAAGCGAATATATATCCAGTTTGGTCAATTACTACTGAGCCAGAATCTGCCCAGGGTACCTTACTAGTGCCTCAAAACGTGTATTTAAGCATGAGACTATATCTACACCCAGAACTAGTGGCCACACAACTCAGCGAGGCGTTGAATGGCATTAGACTCTAACAGTAGCAATAATATCGATGCTATTTCAGTTTTGTGGCTTCATAATGAATTAAGTCCACCTCCAGGGCACTAGTTTCTTTGTACTTGTCAGAGTCTCTTCCCGAACCTTCTGTAATATTGGACATTCAATCCCTTAGGACACATTATGCACCCACTTCATATATGCCAGCTAGAGCGATATCACAGCAATTTGGCGAATCCTGTCCACAGACCGCGCGAGGTGAAGACACCGCGTGGATCAACTGCCCGTTGGATGTCCATCAACCTCTGTATATTCTTTTCCCCGTAGCCTGCAAAGACTCCCGAGGCCTGCGCTGCTGATGCATAGTTCACATAAAGAAATGGGTGCGCAACATCGAGGGTCTCAGCGGCTTCCCTGATTCTACGGATAGTATTCTCCGTCATTGTATTAACAGCAGCATCGTCTTGCGCATCAGTCCAAGCCGTAGATATCAAGATGACTGAGGCGTTGTCAGAAGGATAGACCACAAGTAGGCTCGAATAGGAAGCAATAGCTTACGAAAGAGAGGTTGATCCCCCTGTATACCGAGCGAGTTCCCTCCCCTCTGAGCCATGGCTGCAATTGCGGCTCGTGAAATCGCATAGGAGATGAGGTTGGGAACCAAGCCATCCACTGATTTTATTTCCCGGACCTCTTGTTCGAAGATCTCTACTGCTTGGGTGAGGAGAGAACGGGAGGGTACCACGGTTAGGGTCGCGAACAGGTGCCTGGTACATGACGGTTCAGTATGTATGCCAGAGAAGGAGCAAAGAATTGGCATCAGACAGGCCCAGTACACACCTTGTGGTACCCAATGGCCCAGAGTCTCGAGTCAGGTTGCCCATGTTTGTTATGGTAGTGCTTCTTGTTAATGTTGGTATATGGTTAATAGCTCTGAATACAGGTGGGTTCCGTATAGGCTTCGCATAGCGTTGGGTGCCCGATAGGATGAAACTGTCGTCCGATGAGGCATATGTATAGTACATATCATAGCCCATGTCTACATCGCTAGTGAGAGACTCATCAGTGAAGAGCTCATAAATCCGGTCGAGGACCAGTTCAGTCTGATTCTGGGAATAGGTTGTCGTAGTCGTAGAGACAGGACCCTGGGTGAATGTACGGACAGTGAAAGCTGTCACAATGCCGAAGTTATTCCCACCCCCTCTCAGAGCGAAGTACAGGTCGTGATTGTGAGTCTCATTGGCGATGGCGATTGTACCGTTTGCAAGGACCACCTGTGCTTGTGAGTATATCGCTCAGGAGGCGGGGTAAAGACCTGAGAACATGGGAATGATGGTGTTCCAGAATCCTGGAAAGATTAACACACCTCATATTCATAAACATTATCCAACGCCCAGCCGTACTTGCCCGAGAATGGCGATGTACCACCACCGAGTGTGAACCCGCCAACACCGACCGTGCCAACTCTTCCACCAACAAAGGACAGATTATGAGCGTCCAAAGCGTCGTACACGTGGTACGAGGTTGCACCGCCGCCAACACGCGCCCTATCACCAGGGTCTAATATATCGACCTGTATCATGCGGTCCAGGTCCACTGTAACACCTCCTACAGAATTAGAGTCCCCTGGATTCCGTGAGTGACCACCGCCCTTAACCGAAAAGTAACACCAGTGGTGTACAAGAATGTCGAGTACCTGGGAAACCTCCGATGCAGTGGATGGCTCGACCCGGCATGCTGGGCGAACCTCCTGTTGCTTCGCGTCCCAGATCGTGAAGCTGTCATTACCGGGGTAGTGGAGAGCTGATCCAAAGACAGTGGATAGTGTGGCACACTGATTACTGTTAGACTCGAAGAAGGGGGCAAATCGGCCGGCATCAATAGGAACTTACTGCTTGCTTGCAGTTTGCGGATACTGTGCTGTTTAGCTGAGTGCCATGTTGCATGGAAGAGAGGCCATAAGCTGCGGCGTTAATTCCAGCCAGGATGTAGGCCACTGAAACCATTGCTCTCATCATGATGGATGCCTTGTGAGGTGATGGAAACATGCAACAGCTGGCGCATACACCGTCTTTATACCTGTCTGAATGACAAGTTGGCCATCGTAGCAGGCAGGGGTAACAGCTAATGTTCGGTGCGGTATTAGAAACCCATCTATAGAAGCCGACTGGGAATGTAGATCCCTTCCAAGGACGACTCAATTGAACAGGGCCTCGAGTCAACAAAGTCCTGCTCCCTGCGATCCCGATCGGAAAATGCGTGGGATAATTGTCGTCCTCATCCCGTGTTTCGTAAGCTATCTCTCGGCGTGCAATACCCGGACGCCATTATTCATGATGTTCACAGGGGCTCTCAGACTCAATAAGTGCCCTAGGCACCAGGGAATAGACACGGTTGGCTTGGCGTCAAGTTGTCCGCATTCCTGAATCTTCGTCTCAAGGTTGATCCATCGAGTCAAGTGGGTACCATTTCCCAAGGTGGTCAAGCTTCATGCAGGTGTATGACAGGATGGGTCGATGAGATCGTTTTAACTGAGCCGTTTGGCGGTTCTGGGCCCGCTCAGCCAAGCTATCTGATCAACTTCCCCTACTCGTTCAATGACGCAGCATACTCTAATCGCACCCAGCGGCCATTGACTACCAGCTGACTTTTCAGCCGAAGCTTGGGTGTAATAGCTTGAATTTCCTTTTGCATCTCAAGTTTCTCCAACTACATTGTGGAAATTGTTCATGGTTCTGTCAGCCGGTTGCATCAACGCCACCCGGGATCTCTTCAACCGCAAATATGGACCGTCCAAGTGTTAATACGCCATTCCTCATTGAACGAAACACTGGGTCGGAGCCAGGACCACTGGGCGAGAGAATTTGTGTACGGCAATTTTCTGAGCGCATCACAGCATGGCCAGAGGAAGATTGGTCAGGCATTTCTGATTCTAAGCAGCGCCGGAGGCTGCAGAATCGGCTAAACCAGAGAGCGCGACGTAAGTAGTAGAGCCTAGAACTCCCCTGCCAGAAAAGCAAATGATTGATAGCTTATCAATACAGGCCTGCGGAACAAACTGGACACTCAAGCCCCACCTGATGACCAGGCGAGTGATAGTAATACTCGTTCGTCGGCCGACAGGGGAGCACATGCTCTGGCGGTGGTGACCACTCCAAAGCATCGTAAACAACTTTCGAATAGAGCTGGGATTAGTGGCAGTGGGCCGGCGATCTCTCTGGCAGCAATCGAGCACGTACATATTCTTGAGCCAGACTCGGTTCATACTAAGAGGGTGTTGCAGCAGCTAGAAGTCATAGCGCGCACCCAGTACGTGCTGGGTTCCCCGCGTACTGACTTGCTGCTCCACCTCATCCAGTTCAACTTTACAAAGGCTCTAATAGAGAACACGAGGGTTCTCGGGCTCACCTCGGAGCAATTACATGACGATGCAATTTCGCCGTTTAATATCACCGGCCCTTGGCCGTATAACTTCGAAGCTTCTCTTCCTTCTAGTCTCCAACCTACCGCCATTCAGCGCACGATACTTCATCATCCATGGCTAGATCTACTCCCAGTCCCTGAAATGAGGAATAACCTGATTCTTGCTGAAGATTCATATGACGAAACTCAGCTTTGCCTTGACATGAAAGGAGCTGTAAGCGTGAGCACGAACCAAACAGGCATTATTGTTTGGAGGGACCCATGGGACCCATCGGGATGGGAAGTGACCGAATCCTTCGCTCGTTCTTGGGGATGGGTGATTCGAGGCTGTCGGGACCTCCGTCGCTCCACAAACGCTTGGAGAGCACGAAGAAATGAAAGACCGCTTTTTCGGGTATCATAGCACGTGGAGATGATTTCAGTACCACAATATGTTACGTGCATCTCGCCCTGGCAAGAGGGGAGGCTAAAGTAGATGCGCCTTCCGTAGCAGCATTCACTCTTTTGGAGATGAATTTCAAGCGTTATTTGTTACACATGCTACCTATCTTTACCCTCGTACGCATCTTACTCAATAGTTTTAACCCTGAGCGAGTGACGCATGCAGTAAGATCATCACTCCAGCGTCGTAGGCTATTCGTTCTTCGTGCGACAGCTGAAGCAGCTTTTCTTTGGTCATCGATCCCATGGACTCCTCCCAGGCATGGCGAATGAGCATGCCTGGAAGGTAAAGGGGGAAATTCACATAATATAACACCAGTAGACTTGATTCCTGATGGTCCTTTGCGATGTCTAGAACTTGCTCGACGGTCAGTGTATTAGAGTGGAGGCTCCACCGGTACCAGGCCGGAGATACCGGAGGAGATAGTTTGGCTGCCACCCAAGCGATCCACGGTATTAAGGTCTTAGCTCCACCAATAAATCCGTTGTCATCATTGTGCAGATCTGCTTAACCCGATCCGTGAGACACTAGGATATGTCATCGCAGCATTTGCTGGGGTGAAAGCTTCAATCCCCCCACCACAAAGTATTCTTCCAGAATGTATCCTATCGGTTAGAGACTATGCCGAATGAATTATACTTCTCCACCACGAATGGTCTGGTTCAGTGTTAGCAGGAACCTTAGAGCGACGAAAATCGACTTGAACTTTCATTGCCACTAGTTTCATCGACGACATATATAAAGGGCCCATTCTACCTATTTCCGAGCTTGAAAGTCACTCCCATCTACTCTCATCCAATTCTTCAATATCATCATGTCTATCTTTGCCCCTGCACCAAAGCCCCCAAGCCTGCTGGGCTACCACCGTGTGTTAGCACCATCGCAGGTGTAAAGGTCTCGCCCCTATGCCTCGGAACAATGAACTTCGGAACTACATGGTATGACCACCTATTTGTGCTGTGATGGCTGGAGTTTAACAGTGGCTTCCTGATATAGGAAGGATTTCATGGGTGAATGTAGCAAGGAGCAGTCATTTGCACTGCTCGATGCCTTTTACAAACTGGGGGGCAATTTCCTGGACACGTAAGTTCAACTCATGCCATTCAACATGTGATCTCACTGACCTCAGTGGCCATACAGAGCGAATAACTACCAGCAGGAAGAATCCGAGATTTGGATAGGAGAATGGATGAAAGAGCGCCGTAACCGTGATCAGATGGTGTATGTACCCTGCAACCCATCACCCATGAAATCTGAATATCAATTGACTTCCATTCAGAATTGCAACCAAGTACACAACTGGCTTCCGTACCTCACATCGCGACACAGAGCCAATTCAGTCTAATTTCGTGGGAAATTCCGTGAAAAGCATGCGAATCTCGGTCGACCAAAGTCTAAAAAAGCTCCAGACCGATTATATCGACCTCCTATATGTCCACTGGTGGGATTTTACCTCATCCGTCGCAGAGGTCATGCATGGACTAAACAACTTGGTCAACTCGGGCAAGGTGCTCTATCTTGGTGTTTCTGATACCCCGGCTTGGGTGGTTGTAAAGGCAAACGAATACGCCCGAGTGCACGGGCTGCGGCCGTTCTCTGTGTATCAGGGCAAATGGAATGCCGGCTTCAGAGACCTTGAGAGAGAGATCATCCCTATGTGTCGGGATCAGGGCATGGCAATCGCACCATGGGCACCGCTGGGTCAAGGCAAATTCAAGTCTTCGGAGGCGCGTAGTAGTGCTGACGCGGATGGCAGTGGGCGAGCGTCTAACATGAGCGAGGCTGATATCAAAGTATCTGATGCGTTGGAGAAAGTCGCTAAGAGAAAGAAGACTACTCTGCATGCAATTGTGAGTATCTATCTAGTTCCCTCCACATCTAGCATTTCAAAAACAGTTATAGGGAATATGGGCTAACCCCACATGTACGACCATCAGGCACTAGCTTACGTGATGCATAAGACGCCTTACGTTTTTCCTATTGTCGGTCAACGGAAGGTCGAGCATCTCAAGGCGAATGTGGAGGCATTGAGCGTGAGCTTGTCTGACGAGGACTTGACCGAAATCGACAGTGCATCCTCGTTCGATATTGGGTTTCCAATGAACTTCATCTTCCGCGACAATTACACAACGAATAACACTGCTGCCGATGTCTCTTTGACCCGTGTGTCGGCTCATATTGATGCGCCTCCTAATCCTGCCCCTGTTCGGCCTCGATACCTGGTATGAAGTGCAATTTGGTCTACATGGTCACTGCCTCCAGTGAGGGCTCTTAGAATCCCAGGCACCATCTGTAAGACGCATGCTAGGAAATAAAACAGGGACATATTATCAAATTTTTTTTCAATAATAACATGAGCAGTTAAGGTAACATACCTTTTGGTCGGAAAGCAAATCAGGTCAGAGAACCTCTATATCTATATATATTGCAAGGGTTGTCATAAATTGAACCCTTCTGCACTGCAACTTGCTGAATAGCTTGAGTATGGTAAAGGGCGTGGGAAACGGATAGCTTTCTTGATTCCATAAACCCATCCAATAGTGACGGTGGCTGCAGTTGACCCCCCATCTATCTTCTGTAGCGTCCTTGGTAATGTCACTTATCGAGATAATTACGTCTTCTATGGAAAGATATGAGCCTCGGAGTAGTTTGGACATGGTTTTCGAAAGCAACGCTAATTATTGATAGCCCTCCAACCACAATTGTCGACTGACTAGTACTTCGAATCATATATAGTCAACTGCCGGCTAAACCGGAGAATGATATTTTTGTGGTCTAGGTACCCGAATGACAGCCTGGGTAAGATCTCTTCAAAAGTCTTGGCAGCAATTATCCTATTTTTCTTTTTTTTTTCTTTTTTCTTTTTTGAGCCTATGTACGGAGTATATCGGAATAATATGCTGTATGAAATGTAACGTCGGGATCCCGTACTCGGAGACCGCTGATCCCCTACGGAGCACACCACCGGAATATCCTCCAACAACTCTTAATCGGTCACCGAACCCTCTTTGTATGTCGTGTGCATAGATTGATTTCCTCGGTAAATGAATTCCATATACCGTACTTGTGGAATATAGAATCAATTTATGTCCCCTTTTGCCTATTGCAATTTCTATACTTGAGTGGAGGGGCATCCTTAAAATTTAAGATCGACAGGGATAAAAGTTTTCGAAGACTAACCACACACGGCGCAAAGAAAAACAGGTTGTTGGGTATCAACAGAGAAACCTTACGTGGGGGGCATAATACTACACCTACGAAGATCTAGAACGACAAGGGTTTCTGCACCGTAGCTGCAGAGTTCAAGTGGATCTTTACTAAGTAGACTAATCTGTTAGGTAATTAGTGCACTCTACACTTGTGACTAGGACATTCCGATGCATTTGACAGTGTTTGGAGCAGAGACGTACGGGTGGGGCGTGCCATTAGTCTTTTTCCCAAGCATATCTTAGCTATCTTAGCTGCGCGTCTCCCGGCAGGCAAAGAACGATCAACACTCTCCGTCTGTGCACCCCTTGCACGTGCAAGTATGTCGCCATGAGAGCCATTCTCACTGCTCTCACTTCTAACCGCTACTACGCGCACGACCAGCCTTGGCAGTGGACCCGTTATGCAGGATTTGTCTCAAGTTTCGAGACGGACTGCATACCCTGCATATGGTCCAGTCATCTTCTAGCTCTTTTGCTCATCGCTATCATGACGAGCTGGAAGAGTTTTATAATTTGATCGTGGCTGCTGATGATCGCCGGATTATTACGGCTTCTAGTTCTATCCGTCAAGCCGCGGTGGATCCCAAGTATGTAGATTATGAAGAATCCCGATACACATATTCGATGTTCTAATCCTGCTAACTGCTTTGGTTATAGCTGTGGCTCTCTGTACTTCACATATCTCAGCACATCTTCCGGTGCTATGTCGATCATTCCCAGTCATTGTCCACTGTGTCTTGCCCTTCGCTCAGCGTGCTTCGTGTTGCAGTAGAGGGTCAGCAAGTGAAATTACAGTGGGTCAGATAATTCATCACGTCCAGGCATATCCAAGGCGAACGGCATTGCCGGCTGTGGACCTTTCTGTAGAACTACAGGGATACTCGCGGAGCCCTAACAAGACCCCCTATGTGATGGTAAACCACATGGCCAAGACCCCAGTCGTTATTGGGCATACTACTCTTATCATGACTTTCTGACTATCGTCCATATTCTCTATCTGTTGCCCTAGGATGGTGGACCTACTTGATAATCTTTCCCAGCTCGTCAGTCGATAATCTCGTCATCGCCTTGCTGGTGGATTAATAATGTGGGATGGTGGGGGATAGATGTAAAGGCATATAAGGCTCTAAATATCCAGAGGTGGTCGTAGTTATATCCGTAACAAATCAGTCAAAAACAGCTTTACTGAAATGTGCAATATTCAATCCATTAGATATCATTTTGTCTCTTCTTGCACTAGTATCCTCAGTCCACATTGTCAAGCGCTTCAGAAGTATACACCCACCTTCTGAAATGGGGCAACTCAATGAGACCAAGGCTCCTAAGGTAGCCAGTGTCACAGTGTCTCCAACGCATAGTATCGGTAAACATTCACCTCCTTCGGAGGATTCTCTCGAAGTCCAGCAAGTATCGCCCCCAGTCTATCACATCTTCTCCCGATCTCGCAAGTTAGAGATGGTGGTTATTGTCTCGCTTGCGGCGATCTTTTCACCATTGTCCTCCAATATCTATTTTCCCGCCCTTGGAGATATCTCAAGAGTAGGTTAACCCTTGCGTGTACAAGTCTATTTCCAGCCATAATTAAATGGTCAACTGTCAGGATCTTCATACAAGCATGACCCTAACAACTTTGACCGTCACCATATATATGATCGTTCAGGGAATTGCACCGACCTTTTGGGGCTCCATATCAGACACCTCTGGCCGACGGCCCGTGTTCATTGGAACCATGATTGTCTATATCATCGCCAACATTGCCCTTGGTGTATCTACTAACTACGGCGAGCTTATGGCATTCCGTGCCTTGCAGGCTGCTGGAAGCGCAGCTACAATCTCGATAGGTTCGTCATTCACCGACTAGGCCTGACTTCGGCCAGAACTAAAACATCCCTACAGGAGCAGGTGTCATTGGTGATATCACAACTTCGGCGGAACGAGGAAGTCTGGTAGGGATTTTTGGTGGTGGTGAGTTGCACACTACCTCGAGACTTTCTACAAGAGCTGACAGTATATCAAGTCCGCATGCTTGGTCAAGGCATTGGCCCGGTCTTTGGCGGTCTTCTCTCGCAGTATCTTGGATTCCGATCGATCTTCTGGTTCCTCACGATTTGCGCCGGCGTCAGTCTGTTAACTATACTCGTACTACTTCCTGAGACCCTGCGGTCGATTGCCGGCGACGGGACGGTCCCTCTTCATGGCCTGCAGAAGCCATGGCTATACTATATCATTGGACAGCCGGGTGCTGAAGAGGGCGCTGAACCCAGTCTCAAAAAGACCAGGGTGACTCTTGGAACTGTCTTCGCGCCTCTCAAATTCCTGGTGGAGATTGATGTCTTTATTACTCTTTTCTTCGGAAGTATTGTCTACACAGTGTGGAGTATGGTCACATCCAGTACCTCTGACCTGTTTGAGCGAACATACAACTTGACCACCCTTCAGGTCGGACTCACGTTTTTGGGCAATGGTAAGACAGTTAATCTCAACTCCAATAAATACCACAGTTAATACTTACACGCACCAGGCTTAGGATGCATGTCAGGATCCTACACAATCGGCTACCTAATGGACTACAACCACCGTCTCACCGAGCGCGAATACTGCGAGCGACATAACTACCCACCCGGCACACGAGTGAACCTGAAAACACACCCAGACTTTCCAATTGAGACCGCGCGTATGCGCAACACTTGGTGGATTACAATTCTGTTTATTGTGTGTGTCGCGGTCTATGGTGTTTCGTTGCAAACTCATCTCGCGGTCCCTATCATCCTGCAATACATTATCGCCTATTGCTCAACTGGCATCTTCACGATTAACAGTGCGTTGGTAATTGATCTCTATCCAGGTGCTAGTGCTAGCGCCACCGCTGTCAATAATCTTATGCGGTGTCTGATTGGTGCTGCGGGCGTTGCGGCAGTACAGCCTATTATTGATGCGTTGGGTCCGGTGTATACTTTCATTTTACTTGCTGGGATCACCCTGGCTCTGTTCCCTTTGCTGTGGGTGGAGACGAAATATGGAGCCGGGTGGCGACTTGCTCGACATCAGAGATTGAACAGCCCTCGGGCTAGGTAAGGGTATATAGCGAGAAGCTGGATGTGTGGAACTGTGGTTGAAAAGGTTTTGGATAAAAAGTGTTTCTTGTTTTCCGTGATATGGTTTGTCTAGTATTTCGTCACACCATACTTATTTCTAGTTCAATATAGACATAGACGACTCAAGATTTACGTATGTTCTCTGATGATGCATTTGACGATTTACTATCTATCCCTGTCGACCTCCACAGTGCCCTCGCTTCATGTACAAAATCTCAATTTTGGTGCACCTGTGGTTGATCGCCTTTGCCACCTTCTATAAGGGTTCAAGTAAATCGTCTTTATGGAGTTGACTGTGTAATGTGGTATCTTGAATTGTCCAAGACACGGCCAGTGTCCAGTCAAGAAGTAGGATGCAATGTAATATATGGACAGATAGAACAGGAACCATTCTCGAGACGTATATAAATGAGGGTATTAACAGCCCTGGTTTCCACCAACTGGACTTTAATACTTTCAGTCTTTGTATTAATAAAACGAAACGGTTAGTAGATGGAAAAAGGTACAACATACTGTTATCAGACACAGGATTGGAAGGTCCTCGTCCTAGGAGAATCTCTTGGCGATGATGATGACAACAACAAGAGAGGTTCATAGCCGAATCGAGGATACGGATTATGGAATCAGACTAAGGACGCAGGCTGTAAAGAGGTCAATTATGAGTCTTCAACATGGCATCGCACTTAGTATTCCATGTCCATCAAGAAAGTTATAGAATGCTGTAGGGGTGTATCTTTGAGCGGTTTCCCGGCGTTAGGTAGCCATGCTTTCCTCCGAGGGCGGGGTAAGTAGGGTTTACTCATGCACATCCCATTAGAAATCACTACCTTTTACTCGGTACTCCGTCTTCCAGCCACTTCGTCATTCTGCCCTATTATGACCACAGGAGCTTGATAACCGTACAAAGCCTGGGCAATAATAGAGGGCATAAGGGTTGAATACCTAATGGATTATTTTTGGTAGGAGACTAGTGAAACCTAGGGGCCACGCAGCCGACCACTCCTGCCTCTAGAAATGCAGTTCTACGCCTGTGATCTACATACTATCAGTTACTCTGCGTGGAATACAATCTACAAAATCATACATACCGACTTTGTACTGTGAACTTTATAATGTGTCCCGAAAGCTCCATTGGTCGTACCTTTCTGTATTCCCGATTAAACACATGACACACATATACTATGTAGACATAACCATGCCCGACCTCTCCATACCTTAGCTGGAATTGACTTGCCCAAAGTAAATTCCGATAGCCTCCCGAACTGTGAGTGTTTGAAAATCGGGAAACATTGCGTTCAAAGTGTCCTCTGTGGGTAAATCCAGATCTCCATTAGCAGCCCAGCTTCCACAGGCAGCGAGGATCTTCATGAAAGCCCCCAAGTCCATTTGAGGAGGCAGACTGGCGGCTACGGTAGGAAGAATCGTGCATTCCCCCTTAAGAAGAGTCGCCATTGTGTCATCGTGTCTCTCAAAGGTGACTCCTTTGATCTCCTCAGCAATACGCAGAAAGTCATTCAAGGTCAGCCTGTCTCCAATCACACAATATCTTTTTTCCCATCTACTGAGACCAAGAACCTTGACAACGAAACGGCTGATGTCCTTCGAATGTGTCAAGACTAACGGGGTGTCTCCATTACCGGGGATTGCGGCAAAGTTATTGTCCAGATCAACCCAAGAAGGCGCATTGAAAGCGAAGGCGGATGGTATGCGGGGCGAGAACCAATAGTCCATAAATAATCCGTTGGAAAAGAGTGTGTACTCTAGACTTGATGCCTCAAGAAGTTCAATCGCTTTAAATTTGAAAGCATAGAGAGGTAATGCTGCAAGATGACTGGTGGACAATAATCAGCATAGCTTGCGCAATACGGGAATGTTTGTATGGTACCTTGAATCGTATTTCGCACCAAATTCACTTGGCATGAATCTCTTGGTGGCTTTTGACCGATCAGCTGCCTCAATGAGATTCAGTTGAGCCTGTCCGCTAGCTTCAGTCTGCAACGAGACCGCCGAGATGACCGTATGAACCTCATGTTCTTCGAGGGCACTTTGTAGACCTTTGGGGTCCGAGTAGTCCACGGCGAGAACCTTGGGATCATTTGAGACGTTCCGGCTGAGGACAATACATTGATGGGAACCATCTTTCTCGAGTGCCTTGACGATGGCCCTGCCGATACCGGTGGTGCCGCCTGCCACTGCGACCTTGACCATGATGGAAGGGAAAGTTGTTCTGGAAGTGTTTGATGGGTATTGCCAGTTGCCGTAATTCATATGATATAGTAGAGTTGATGTCAGGAATAGTTAACTTAGGCCTCATAATTGAGAGCTCTCATGAAGAGCATCTTTATACTAGGTGGCCAGCCAATAAAACCGCCCGCCGGAATGCGGGTAACTGGGAGCCGGCCGGGCCGGAAGGTTGGCTGGCGCTAAAAGTCGGCTGCGGGGCTCCCGGCGGCGTTGTTATTCTCCGGCAGATCCGCCCTCGGTCCATGGGCTTGACGACCTTGACATCGATTCAGACACTCTGTCCCGTCCCGAGAAGCCATGCTCACTGGTGTATGACACTGCAGTGGGATTATATCATTTAATAGAGCATGAATTTGCTCCGTTAACGCTTAGCATTACCTCCACCTCCGCTTTTGATGCTTGATGAACTTCGAAAGTATTAGGATGTTGCCTCAGAGGCTGCAAAGCTCTGCTGCCTTGCACGCCTTTCGCAAACAGAGAATCAGTAACCAGCAACTGCAGTATATATACTTACAGCAGAAGGTAAGCATTATAATTCAATGTCCAAACTCCGACGTATCATAGGGATTGTGTAGATTTTGCCAGTCACGGAGTAAACACCTTCGATTCGCCAGTATATTCCCTTAGATACTTAGTGAAAGACAGGTACTTCCCTTTATGAGATCCAATGAATAATCTTGGAGAGTTAAGTATTCATGTCAATGAATGTTACACCCTCCCCTTATATGTACTAGCCACATATGTATATATACCATCCTATCTCTACTTATCTCCAAAGCTAACCTGTAACTCCAATTGGCCAAAGCTGTATCTCTACCGCAGAAACCTGAGCTTAGCTGAAGCCCTTATTCCTACTATGTGCGAACATAGGAGAGGGCTCCTGGCGAATATGTTGTCTCTATCTATTCTTCCCTCATGAAAGAAATAAAGCTCATGACTCTATGTGAGCCTTCCTCGCCAACTTCATTCTATCTCTCTTCCTGGAATCTCCTAACCATCAAACATTTGTATCCTGTAAGTATCATACTATCTGGCTTCATGTTTTGAAGCCATATATACTAACCCGCCAGCCACCGCTATAGGCTCCTCCCTACCTGCCAGGGAACCAAATCACTACCACCCTGTGATTTTGAAAGCTCATTCCCTCCTACTCTTCTTGCTGTATCCCTGTTAAGGGGACTGGCCATGCTCATTCGTCGGACCAAGGAACCTACCATGAGACACGGAAGAACCAACTGTAGATATCAGCTGGTTTTCATGAAGTCCTATAGAGCAGACCAGCTGCTATCGAGCCATAGTCCTGGATAAATCTCTCCTTCCCAAGGGCCCTGGAATATATGATACCAATGCCAGAGTCATGGACCCCTGAGTGTCTCACGTTCAAGGCCCAAGGTAGCCGCTAGATGGGTGTGGAAAGCTACGCCGGTTGAATATTCCTGACTCAACTCTGCGAACTGTACGACCCCTGTGATTCTGTCAAGTCCCTCAATTCTGCCAAGTGGCTCCATCAGCCGACACCGCTTCTAAGGCATGTCATGACTTCAGTAGATACGCGAGCGAAGTCCTGGAAGCTCAAGACACCCGTCGGTTTGTACTGGGCTTCACATTATATGGGCCCAAAAAAGAGTGATTGCTTCAGCACACACTCACATGTGTGTGTGTGTTTCCTGTTAGCGTTTCGATCGACGCTTGTACTAGGTCTACTTCACCCCAGGTGATTAATGGATGGAACTGGGACGATATGCATTCATATTGTCTTTAATCCTTGAGGTCACAAAGGGCGGCTCGCGTTGACAGGCCAGAAATCGGAGACTCTCTGCCTCGGGGCGGAGACCAAGTTCAGCATTCACAGTGTCGAATGGGGACCCAGGGGCTCAGAAGCCGACATTGTCATTGTCATGTTGATCAACAATTCGGCGAATTGCTTGCTTAGATCTCAGCGGCTCAGTGCGGCCCCTGTAGGGAAATGGCTGTGAGCAAAACTCGGATTGGTTAGCATACCCACAGCTGATGTGTAGCTCAGCACTGGGTATTTCTGCTGGATGTGATCCTAGAAATACCCACGACGAACTGTAACAGAGGCAACACATTATGGATCTCAGTGCTCTCGGTCAGTGGGCTATAAGCGCTATACACTTGACAGTATAAGAGATACTTTACCATGTTGAGTTTCCTGAAAACTACCAAGTCTGCTACGCAACAGAGCAAGTGCATTGGATTTAAGCGCCGTCAAGGCTTTTGTGCAGATGGGGCGTGTAACTCCAATTGTTTAATATGGGTTGCCCGTCTGTTGGTATCACATCCTGTTGTTCCGTTTGGCGGCTTCTCAGTACCCCCCAGTTTGCATTCTATTCGATACTCAAAGTATCTACATACATTCTATAGGTCCACTGCTGGGGGCATTGGTTCGTCCTGTGGTTGCGTCTATGTAATACCCGAGTTCCTGATGACAGACCTGCGTCATTTGGTCCGCCTGCGGTTTGCCTACCTATTTTTCTTCTCCCAGTGAAGAACTGTGCAGTCTGCTAGTTCTAACCTGGCTGAACAGCTCGTCGACATGGTTCACCTCTTCCTCGCTCCTGAGACCTATGTTAACTAACCATCATGTGGGCGAAGGACCCATTTCCTATACGTATTGCTGAGATCCCGCAAAGTGACCAAGATTATGTTCTAGTCTTGGGCTCACACACTAGTGGGAGAATATATACAGTCAAATTCAGCTTGTGTGCCAATGGACTGCCATATAACATATTCTGGTCGGGGCCTGTGTTTGAAACACTCACCGAAGTGGTGCCTCCAGTTGCTAGCTACATTGAGGACATTTCCTTTAAATCGCACGAGCTACTGGTCACGTTTCCGACTGTTGGCTTTCCCCATTGAGATATCCAGGTACTCAGCCCTAGCAGCATGCAGTGCTATATCAATGGAGCCTACGACTATGTCTTGGACGGGGTGATCAAGCAACCGCGCTTACAAGACACCATACCAACCAACCCGTTATAGTCTCCCGAGAAACGTCCAGAACGCCTTTGATTGCAAAGGCATCTTGCTAATACTAATCCGCCAGCTATACCCAAGGATAAATCTCAGCACGGTTTGGGAGGAGATGAAGCGGGCTATATTCCACTTCAGAAGGCGCAATATTACGCTCTAGAAAGGAACAGTATTCTCAAAAGGTGATGCTTCTTTGCGTTAGGGCTCCAAGAAAAGCCCTTGGAAGAATGGCCAATGCAATCTATATGCACTCTAAACACACCAGGAATCGCAGAAGCAATGGAACTGGATTATCAAAATGGGAAGACCTAACTTGTATTGCTTGCATTGAACACAAGTGGAAACTGCCGAGTCATTCCGCTGCGATCCACTGTCCCCAAAGCTGTCAATAGGTCAGCGTCATTAGAAGGGCAAGTTCGATACAGGCTAGGGCTTCGGCACGATAAAGAAGAGTCAGACATGTGTTCAAAATCTACGATCGGAACTCAGACCTGGACAGAATTGATCGAGTTGAGAGTCGACAAAGCCGAGCGGTCTCGGCCGCGGCATTGGGCCTGCCCCTGCACCACCGACGCTGCCGCTAGAGTGGCATAAGCTAACCGCCATAACCTAGCCATACACCAGTCTAGCTGCCACCGCCCTCTGTTGCCCGTGGGGACTCCCAACAGCCCTGTGTTCCTTCCCCCCCTTCCCTCTCGGCGGGTGCGGACCTGTAGAATGTTTTGTGATCGTTGTCTACAAATTCACCATATCCCCAATCCTCGGGCATATCTGGGAATAGGTATCCGATTTCTTGCGGTTTAAAGTGACCGCGGAGCTGAGCGAAGCCTACAAGGAAAAATGGATCAGAAACCAGTATGGCTACTGGCTGGAAAAGGACCGCGGGTTTAAATCCCGCATGGACATTGCCGATGCCTACGACGTCGTGTTGCGCGCGTGGAGAGGAATGAATGTAAATTTGCCGGCGGGCAAATGGTTGTTCTGCGAAATATCCTCACTGTGCCAGCGATATAGGAATAACTGGACAGTTTTATACAAAGAAGGCTCGTCGAAAATGAAAGTTGCCATTCAAACTATCGTGGTAAGGGTGAAACCCAAATGGCAGTATCCTGCTCAAGCCTCTGTGAACGATCGGGCATTTTTCTGGGATAGCGAGATATAGGTCAGGCCTTTTGGCCACCACTGCCAATTCACATCTTGCTGAGTCTTTGTTACCAAGAGATACACGGCAGCATCCTAGATATGGAAACTGTCCGACGATCTGAACATCATAAAAGCGGCAACCAATACTGCGTTTACATTAACGGTGGAGATTCGAGATCAGTTTTGGGTATCTCCGGGTAAATATCTGGCATCGCAAAGACGCAGCCGCAACGAATCAGGCAGCTCACCGCATGGATTCGCAGCCTGCTACCATTTGCCGTGTTGTCCATAGACAGAGTCTATCACACTCAGCCGATGTGCTCGACCCTGAAAGCCCTGGTCCGCAATGTTTCAGGCTTGGGACTTCCACCCTCTCTTATATCATAGACGGTCAACGAATCCAAGTCAACATCTACTGTCAACTTCGAAGAGGGCCGTGATGGTGGGGGACTACAAACAACCGGGACCCCCAACTTTGAACAGGGAGCGAGAATGTGGCATAGCTCTGCATTGGAGAGATTGAAGAGGGCAGTTTCTTTATCGGTGATGCTGGATATCCAATATTGCGCACACGGCAGACTCTACAGTCGATAGAGCAATCCCGATAGGTAGAATCACTCGGCCTCGTATTTATTCATGGGAGTTTGGATTTCTTTCATATGCGGTTCCAATTTCCAGAGACGCGTCGCGCCCGATTTTAACAACGGAGGCAGAGATCGCAGTTTATTTGACCTCTGTTATCATGAAATATATCCGCAATTTCCTTGCCATATCACCATATAAAGTGCAAGTAGCGTTAGCCGCGCAGAAATGGGAGATACGCGGTAGACTGACGAACATGGGAATTGATGAGGAAGTTAACGACAAGATTCCAGTCTTCTATCCATTCGATAGCCTCTAACTGGCTACTATCTCAGGTAATATTTCCGGGAAATGCTGCTCAACCTGTGAGAGTAAGTCTTAGAATTCTTTCAGCAATAGCTGGTGATTCACTAGGTGGTTCTCAAGGATTCTATGTCAATCAGTGCGGACTATACCTAGGATCTAGAGACCCAGCGCCAGGGCTACGACTCAATCGCTCTCCAGGCGTTGTGTGGATATATTGATGGGCACACCCTGAACCCAAGGCTCTGCTCGAAGTCTGCGCCCGATTGGAGAGTTCATTACTTACAAATACTTGAGCACGCCGCATCCAAACCGTTGATGGTGTTCAGGGGGCAAAGGTCGACATTGTAATTGTCATGCTACCTAGGAATGATGTGTATGCAGATGTAATGGGCTCCCCATGCCGTCCAAACTTTGTGATATCCAGGGGCAGGTGTGGTGTTTACTACCTGAAGCCGATTGTATTGGAACATTCTTTGAATGCTTAGAAGAAGGGCCGTCTGAGGGACAGAGCAATATGTGCTGGTGACAATGACCCCCAACCAGCAACGATCAGTCGCATCTGAGCAAGAACTTTCAAATTTTTTTAACTACAACACGTACAATAATGCCACTCGATCAGCACAGAGTCTTGGGAGGCATGTCTCCGGCAGGACATTGCCCTGCAAGTTGAGCTTCGGCTGAAAGTTCCATGAAGACCAGTCGGCGACATTGAAAGAAAGGCCAGCAGTACTAATAGTTACAAGGTTCAAAATACAGCCACAGTTTAGGGTGTTTCTGAACTCATACAATGGTTATCCAGACGTCCTTTCAACCCCCCACTTCATACGTCTCTGTCATGGTGCGCTGTAGCACTATTACTACCATAGCCTATCTCTCCAGAGAAAGATTTGGTCCGAAAATATACAGTTCGCGTGCGCCAGTCAAATATCGACAGTACGGGTAACGATGCAATATCCAACTGCAGCTAGTGATGTCTCTTCGATAATACTGGGGCACAGTTGTACTCTCTACAAGTTTCCATAAAGAACGCAGACGCCAAGTATATCACACAATCTACATTGCATGCCATTACTGGTTTTCTGTTTCATTTGCAGAGGGCACTGCCCTTTTTAGAAAGAGAGTCATCTGCCATACGTCCTGCTTCATAGTGACATGACCATTGGCCATAGTGAAAGACAAGGATACAAGCCTATTAAGAGACTGGCTGGAAGCGTGGATCCGGGGAGGGCCACGGCAAAGACGGCCTATCTGTGGATACACTAAACATACCAATCAAAGGCAAAGTACATGGGCTTCCCATCGTAGTATATAATACTACAGCTTCCCTTGGCCGTTATGAAGCACGGGTTGACGGGCGATTCAGGCTTTCAGCTTTCTGAAATCTGCGCCGCAACGCATCCCATGAACTCGATCAACCAAACAATGGTCAATGAGTTTGAAATAGTGATGCCAACGCTATGTCTGTGTCAGGGCTGGTCCCAGGATTAGTGTACATCTGTTGCCTCTGAGAGTCTGATGAGTAGCTTACGCCCAAATCAAACCTGGAGGGGCTTCTTTGAGCAAGGTGGAGCAAATGCGCCCTGAACAAACTACCCTGTGTTTGATGATGAAGTCCATGTTCTCGCATACGCAGATATATGGATATGGCATCAATGAGCGACCTAGCACTGCACGAGCGTCCTTGTATATCGCACCACAAAGGCAGAGGGAGCCGCAGGTGCGATGAATGTCGTAGGTGCAAATTAGATATGCAGTTGATATACTATCTTCTGCATCAAAGTCTACAGATATCGAGAACGCTAGGGAACGGAAATGCGGCTCTTATTGTTAAAAGGTTTCTGCAAGTATGTGAAGAATGGTAGACTACCTACCATCCCTCGCCAAACTACAGGGTGGGCGATCGGATCTCAATGCTCACCCGCCCCGACTCCTCTCGCGAGCTTAATGAAGTCTTCGAGGACTAATTCCTCTATGTTAACTTAGAATCACGGACGGGAATAGTTGCAGCGGGTGAAACCCTCCTTGGCCCAGTAAAGACTCACTCGAATCGGGATGGATATTGGCTTAAAGCCGTCTGGGTGGATGAGCATGACTTAAACAGTCCATTGAACGAGATTGCCAAATTTCAACATGTTCTAGGTATGTGTCTAATCTTATCATACTGGCTCTCACTGCTATCTGAATGTACTAACTGCTCTGTATAGGTCAAATAGTCGAATACATGTACGACCTCGAAGGCGAATATAGGATTCTTTCGAATAATGAACAGACTCTCTTCTTAGACTGAATGAGGATGTCTACGACAGGCTGGAAAGTTCAATATAGTCCGGTCATTTCCCATGCCGCATCATATTCAATAGGATATGTCACTGTGCATTAATGTATTTGTTGTCTTGCCGAACGCCCCAGGGGAAGAAAGGACATCAAGCGTTTTCGGCAGACGATGGGTATGATATCGACATGACAGCATCGGGAGTTGGATAGCCGCCAACGACCGCCTCACAACTGCGGACGATGCCAGGAGAACCTATCTTTAAAGACTGTGTGGTCGTGCCTGGGGTTCAGCACGGAGCGCGTGCGCTATCTGTGGCTATTCCCCAGCCGTGTACCCTCTATGACAAGCTGGAGGCTGCCTGACCTTCCTGGATTATTTTTAGCAGTCTCGGCGCAGTGCCTCTGGGACCAACAAAGCGACTGTCATATGACCCAATCACGGCTGGCTGGCTTCTCACAGAGGTGATGTAAGGTGATCAGCAACTAATATCTAATTGAGCTGTCAACAAATCCCACTAGGGGAATATGTGTCAGAAGTTGGTGTCGATCAATCGATCACGCCTGGGTGGAACCTCAAACGCAGGGCAGTTGCCGTGTACATCCTCTTACTTTGAGGTTGAGGCAAGAACCAAGCATACGACCTTTAAGGCAAAAGGATTTGTAGAGGCCGAGACCCTTGCACCACATGCTTTGTTTCGGAATGCCTATGCCATCGTGTCCTAGCCCTATATGGCACGACAGACATAGAGGGTGTCGCTAGCCCAAGTGAAGATGGGTGGTTCATATCCGACTTTTACTTCTTTCATTATCTCTTGCCCAGGGAATTCCCCGAACCAGTTGTTTGGCAATGGGGTAGCTCCAGCATCCATGTAGTAAGTATTACACTGTTGGAACACCTCCGTAGCACCAACTGGCATTATGCAACCATTCATTCACCGATCTGTCACGGGTCACATCACCATGACCGTGACCATTGCGTCAACCAAACGTTGAGAACCTCAGTTGCTCAGGGCTGTTGCTTGTGGCTTCCTCATTCGACTTTCCCCTGTATCTTTGGATTTATTTGTGGACAATTCTCGCGACTTACAGCAATGGGTGACAGCTTCACGAAAACGCTTACTGTTACCAAGGTCATCAACGATCACCCGAGCTCGCCCACTTTCCACATCATGGGGGGGGCAAGTGTCGCCACGAGCATATAGAAGAGTTAAATATTGTTGTTTATGCTCCCAGTTCAAGGCCTCAGTTTCCCCCGAACTCGGCATCAAAGACGCAGCGGGCTCTCACTGTGGACATAGTGAATCAGTACACGATGACGCTTCTCAGGATATCCTCACTAGCACTCCAGCCAACGATACACTAGAAGATGGTTAGATTCTGCCTCGCTCACTCACTTCATGCGATAACTGATGATGTATATGACAAACAGACATCGACTCGCGTTTCATATCTCTACGTGAAGATACTGTCGTTCAGCTAGCAAATCTCCTCGAGAAGGAGAAAGTTGTTCATGCGATTTCTGCTACGACGCCGATATTATTATCAGAGACACGGGTTCAGTATTTGAAGCTGAGCTGATGTATGCAGTAATTACTACTAGCACGAATAAATAACTTTCCTCAAACTATAATCATATCTAATCAAGAATTGTGGAAATCCACGGAGAACGCTATTCCAACATTGCAGCTTAAAACACAGCTGCTAAGTGAAGCCCTGAAGCACCACTTGCTGAGAGCACTTCAGCGCATCACCCTATTAATGTAGACATATTAGGTGTTGAATCTGTCCTGCTGCTTGTCTTGCACTTACAAAGTCAATCGTTGTGCATAGATGCGCTTGGTTGATTTTCAGACTCTACCAGTAGATCTTACATATTAGATTGAGCGTACACCGTTAGGGAATGATATCGAAGAATAAGTGACCCCTGACCAACGGGTCCCCTCCCTGAATGCTAATCAAACCCAAACACCCCTTTTCCCTCCCGGCCAGCGAAGACGAAAGACAAAGGCTATCATGAATACCATGCAACAAATAACTCCGGGATCCATGCGTTCGTGAGACATGATCGTGCTCGTCTTTTAGCGAGCTGGGAATTGCACGCGAATCTCGCAGTGCAGACTGAGTCCTATCCTGTATGGTGGGCCTTGCACTTGATAGCGTAGCAAAAGTGGAAACCTCCACTACCAAGATTGAGCAAGACGTCGGACTCCATCCCAATGAGGATATCCAAAAGTTTGGCCATTGCCTTTGTTCAATCGATCAAAGGCTTCTTCTGGTTACCGACAATGGCTACTCCGAGATGACGAAGAGCGTTAGGGTCACTGGGTCGTACTATCGAGGGTAAGGGCAACATGGGGTTATCTGGGTTGACATGGACAGCATCTCGAGCGGCCTGCTCAATGGCATCCATTTCTTCTTTGCACCCGGCGTGATCAAGAGGACAAACAACTATTGGCTGTCGAATAACAATATCCCTTGCAGATGTCAAGTGGGCCTATGGCGAGTGAGCTTCATCCTACTAAATATTCGGAAGGGTGTGGGCGAACTGAATACGAACCTTTACCGTTAAGTAGTACTCTATCTTGTAAAGGCTTGCGGTGGTCGTGAACCCGCTCACTGCATACATCGGAAAGGCAGCTTTCCCTCTAGGAAGGATTCCCTCCGTATCTCGCATATCCTTCGCTGGAAACACTAAGCCGAGGTTTGTCAAGAAACCAGAAGGCGGCAGCTTCATTCCAATGTGCTCAGTCCTCTTTGTTAAGGTTTTCACTTTCCTCTGCGGCTCATCACCTTCGTGGTTATATATGATTTCTTCGTCGATGCCAATAGTAATTTTACTTATTGTAACCTTTCGAGCCTTGCTCATCCAGTCCGGGTTTGGAGATAGTTTGATATAGACGCTCACTGGGTCCAGTGGGCCATAAGACCACCGTGGTAATGAGATGCCCAGAGTGACCAGGTGATCTGTTACCCGTTCTGCTGACTCGGGACGGTTATACATCCCGAACGTAGAAAGTGTATCATAGCGTGCGATTGGCACTGGAAAAGTGTATTTTCTCTGATCTGAATGTCCTTGTTGGACCATCACCACAATCTCGTAGTATGTCTCCGCCGTTCGACTCGGAAGTTGTAGACTCGCCGGAGGGACTCGCCGAGACGCATCTAGCCCACTGCGCCCGAAGGGGATGAAAAGCACGAAAGGTAGGTCCATAGAGATAACCTCCTCATATTCTCGACCGGCGGGGCAGCGAAAGAGCAACATCTCCTTGCCCACGATATCTGTAATCTCTTTCCGAGGAGGGGCCAGGTGTTTCTTAGTAACGGAGTCCGCCGAAGGGTGTATTGTCTCACGACGGTGGAGGGAAATGGTAACGAGCGATACATTGACGGGAGCCGTGATGCCGACACTGGGCCTAATCTCAACCTTGCCTTCAATCCGAGGCTAGTCAACCGGTTATTGCGACGCTCATGGCATATCAAGGGGAGGGAAGCCTAACACTCACCATAGTTGCGGATATACCTGGATACCCGATCAGAAAGTTGCCATTCGGCGGCCCCGACACTCGCACGAAGGCGGCCATGCTGAGAGCGCTACACCCGCACCACCATGGGGCGGCTGAGAGGGATGCGCTCCGGAGCTTATCCGGGGGGTATGCGACCTCGACGACCTCAAACTCCTTGAAAGGCTCATAGAGACCGGCTGAACCAGCGGTTTCCGCTTGAACGCCTTGCGCCGAAGCTTTTGCGACGGCGCAGTTGCGGTAAGCGGCTCGTGTTGTCCTGGAGAAGCGCTCGGACGACCCAGGAAACGGAGCACGTCCCAGTGGATCGCAAGAGGATGGACGGATTATCGATTGGCAAGGACCGAAGCCAAAGGCGCAGATGTCTCAGGTTTCTTGGAAAGTGAAACCGGGGAATTTTTAAATAAGCGTAAAAGGGCACAGGAATAGGTGTCGAATAGCCGCCTATGTGGGGGTGGGTGGAAGTTGTGATTGAGGAGCAAGTCGATTGCGGCGGCTACAACAAGTACCTCTTGTCGAGCCTCGATTCGATCGGCGGCTTTGCCAACCCTTTCCGGTTTAACATGCACTCTCCTCCGTCAGCGGATCGGCAACAACTCATTTCCATGAATACGAGTCTTACCTTTTCACGTTCAAGTGTAATACTTTATTCTCCTTTTCTTTTACTCCTATCTCTTTCGGTTCGTCAATATGATGGTTCACGCGAGGTTAAGCAGTACTGCCATCATGCACAGGCCCTATTTATAAATAAGACTTGGTGAACCACTGGTACACTTTATATCTCGAACCCACTAGACCCAACAAGGCTGTGTCTCATTGGCCTCGACCGCCTGTCACTGCCCTGTGAACAGCCCCCCTTCATTTCATGTACATATGTATGTCTCGGGAAACAGAGACAACAACGTGGTAATCTTATTTACATAGCGACCCATCAGGCTACAGTGGGAAGTATCTAGTTATTGGAACACCTGTTTAGAGCCTAGTGGCCGATTTAGTGACCGCCTACTAAATAGGTCTGTTCTGCCACCCAGAAACCTCCTGAGTTCACCTGGCAACTATCTAATACTATAGTAAAATGGTAGGCGGTAGGACTGGTGCACGGCTCCCTCCTGGCCGTGTTCCAATAACTACCAGGATCGAGTGCTGTCCACTTCTTCACTGTTTGGTGCTTACGTCATTATCGATATATGTATAATTTCCTGCAAATGACAAGATCAATTAAATTTGTCCAGCCAACAGGAAGATATCACACTCAATCTTGAAACAATCTTTATTGTAGTAGGGGTACGGTACTACACATGTTTCACATAGTGAGCACGGCCGCTCGGTTGAACTTGCTCCTCTGCTGGAATGTCAGCGAGAGTGCGGCTGCTAACAGCCACCTTGGAGGGATAGGGAGAGTATCGGAAGCCGATTGATGCTGAAGCCCGGACACTCTAATGAATCCCCGGAACTATAACCATTATACTACTATTCGAATGCGGAGTGGCATAGTAATGTCGTAGATAATTTGAGAACGGGACATTGCTGTCGATTCTGATAGACTGGTATTGAGAATTAAATGACTTGTTTCGAGTTTTGGAATCTGCGCAGGATTAGAATATAGGAATGTGCGGGACTACATAGTCCTATGTCAATAATTGAAAGTGTCTCTTTAGAGGTGATAAAGGTGAGAGATAGAGTTGGCGACAAGGGTTTATTCATGATAATATATATATATTCTCTACCTCCTCAAAGCCGGAGTCTGCCGGACACATTGTCAAGGCTACCGATCAATATTTGACGATATTAGATAGCCCATCTAGGGCTCCCAGTACTGATTCAATTGATACCTATCACTAGTATCTTTATTTTTTTGCTCGAAATAATCAGATAGAGCTGTGACTATTTCCGAGTAGCCGCATTCGGACAAGACAAAATAACTAGTGTTGCTGGCAACTGCCGCAACTATGTATAACCTAGAGGGCAGAAAAAGAAATGCGAGCAACGCAAAAATAAAAGAAAGAAAACTAGATGCTTCTGAGTATATCTTGTAGAAGAGGAAGAGCAATACTATTTATTATATTGTTATTCATGAAATCTATTAGTTGCTCTCGCCCAACGGCCGTCCTGATGTAAATGTAGATTAAGGGTTTCGGTTGCCATGTGCAACAGCCAATCCAAACTTTATGACATCGATGTCCCCACTATCGTCGAACTACACAATACTGGTTTGACCCCAGACCAGACCGTTCTCTCCACCCTGCATCTTAGCACGTTGTTGGTCCCGACTATCTTTCTTCAACGTATCCATTCTTAATCGCAAAGATATCGCAAAAATGCCTCCCACTCGTCGTCGTGGCGGCCAGGCTGCGGCCACCCGCTCGAACCAGGCTACCCTCTCATTCGGATCTAAGTCCAGGGTTACCAAGCCATCGGTGACACCGACGCAAACGCAGAAGACCAAAGACCTTGAACCGCTTATCGCCTCTATTGCCGAGAAAACTCCAGAGCCTGAACAAGTGTCGGTTACACCCACTGAGCCTTCGCAGCCGCATGTGGCGGAGCTTGCTGTGAGGCAACAAGCTCAGGAGGAAATTGAACAGCCCTTGTCGAAAGAAGACAAAAAGGCGATCAATATTACCGAGAAGGACCTACAGCAATACTGGAGGAAAGAGGAAGAAAAGATAAGGGGGCCTCGGTGTTAGTGTTCCCCCTGTTCATCCCCGATAACAGCTACACATTGCAGGGTCAAAACGCTAACGGTATACGCGACAGTTCACCAGCAAGACCTCACACTACATGAAAAGATTCTTCGACATTTCGATCTTTCCAGTCAATTTGGGGTACGTTTGCTTCATGCATCATAAGTTCCAATGTGTCCAGCATTTTATGGTGCCCAAGGAGAACGTCTAGCTGACTGATATCTAGCCTTGCATTGGAATTGCTCGGTTGAAGCGATGGAGACGTGCGAATTCTTTAAATCTCAACCCCCCAATTGAGGTCTTGACCGTACTACTCAAACACAAAGATGATGTGAAACAGAGGGCATACGTCGACGAGCTTCTGTCCTGAGCCACCATTCCACTGTACAAATAGCCTTATCAGGCGCTTGGGTATTGGCGTGCAGGATGGAGATACGAAGGCAAAGAACGAAACATCAGAAACACTAGGCGGAGAGAGGGTGGAACCTTCTGGGCTATCCAGGCTTAGATGCGGTATTCCCGGCCTCCCACAGATGAGTATCGAAGGTATATGGCATTGGGTTTATTATTCGGAGCAGGGCGTTGGGAAAACATTGTATATACATACCCTCGATTGCGGTAACTTAGGTGTTCACAGTATAGGTGTGACCCAAGTTACAACGGATTTGGTCTTTCACTTTCTCTGACATTGCGCATCTACTCATTGATAGCGTAGAAATTCCTAACCAACTACGTAAATGGGCTAGGGAAGATGGATTTCCCATTGGTGAGTTCCCAAGATTCCACCAAGGGGGAGACAAAGACAAATTCCTCCACCACAAAGAACCCCCTTAGCGACAGCCACACGCAAACAGACAGTGACTCGCCTAGGTTACACTCGCTTTGTTCTCGGCCACGTCCCATTGCACAAGATCCTAGTAGATGTCTTACTTTTCGGGTGGGTGGAAACCTATCAGCAAAGTCCCGAAGCCGTCTCACTGGACTTTGTGTTCTTGGTATAGGTTGTTTTGATTCGTCACTTGTGACACGTTGACCCATGCCTCGATGGCTCCGCCATGTCTTACCTTTGCCCTTATAGCAAATGAATGGCAGGAAGAGTAAGATTACATCTACCGGCCAGAGTGCTAAATATGTGGTCCAGTCAGATTGAGTGGCTACTGCAAACCAATACGTGCTTGGTTACATCTCTAGCCCTAATGCGTCTACTGTCCATGGGAATTGTCCTACTTCAGGTCTCTGATATTGACAACTTTAGAGTCTTGTTGTCTTTCGATTAGCAAAATATCGAAATTGTTTGTACGGACTTGACCAATAACCGAGCCAGATACCTGTATAGCCCCTCATCCAAGTGGAAATCCAGCGTATAAGTGCAGAACACCCTGGTCCGAGCCTACGTATGCCTTCTGCAATAGTGAAGTCAATAGGCCAAAGGGGCATCATCATTAGCATTGCTTACGCCCCTCTTCCTCCCCTTGATCATTCTCAGGGTGTACGGAGTACGTATTGGGGGCACCGCCAACAGCACTAAGGTCTTACTCCCCAGATGTACCAGAGAATAAACTCATGTAGGGTTCAGGTTGCATGTCACATGGCGTGACAGTCCAGGAACGATTGGATAGACATCTCCCAACCAGAAAAATCGCACCGTCCTGACCAGAGAAGCTTGTAATGGAACAAGCTCTAATCTTAAAGCTAATAAGCATGTGATGCAATTCCCTGAATCTGGTGAATCGTTCCCCCTCATGGCTTATAAAAAGACGCCCATTTCTCCCGAGCCATGTAACTCTCTGTCTCCGTCACCGCTCGTTAAAATCTCGACACTCGTTTTGATATCGCTCCAACATCCCCTCTTTCCCCTTGACAGACATCTCTCAAAGTCGCCACAATGCAGCTCGTCCACCACTTGATCGTCCTGTTTGCCAGTTTGGCCGTCGCCCAGAACCTCCCCAACATTCCACCTTGCGCAGTAAAGTCCACCATGCCCCCCCCATCACAACCACCCAGCAACACTAACCAATCCTACAGGTGTCGTGTCTCATCACCGCTCTGCAAGGCGATGGGTGCCCATCCATAACCGACTTCGCCTGCCACTGCCAGAAACCCGAGCTCGTCCCGAAAGTCACTCCATGCGTCGCACAAGCCTGCCCTCTCGCCGAGCAATCTTGTACGCCTTTCACCAACCCCTATGAAGTCCAGGAACTAACAGAAGAACTCTTTTTCAAAAGCTGTCTCTAGGGTCGTCGTTTCCGCATGCTCCTCAGCTGGCCATCCCATCAGTGTCCCCAACCCGGGACCCTCAAG
>NW_015378443.1:0-31893 GCF_001204775.2 Aspergillus nomiae NRRL 13137
GGGCTTTTTTGTCTCCTCTAATACTATAGGAAGATAGACATGTTAATGCAGCCTCGGAGTTGTTGTTCGGGTCCGACACTCTCGGATCTGGGCCGGACCGACCGAGCTGACGATCTCGGCAACCATTTTTCCATAACGAGGATTGAAGAAAGAATGGTAGTAAAAGGAACGAAAGCAAAGAGCAAAAGGGGGAGAATAAATCCTAGATTAATATGAGATCCACATCCTTCGTCAAGTCTTTCTTTCGTCTTCTTGGAGCTTCCCTCATTTGTAGCACCTAAGTCGCAATATATATATGTTGTCGTCCTGAGGCTCATACCAACATCTATCTCTTCTACACGATTACAATGTAACTTGAAAATATAAAGACAGATCTTCAGTCGAGCTTGTTAATACGTCCCTGCGTATTTTCTACAGATGTAATGAGATGATTCAAAATAACGTCCAAATAAATGACCATTACTCGGGTGAGTTCCAACCGCTGCCTGTCTGGCGGGAAACATTCGTCTACCAGTGCCAACAAACCAGGCACGGGAAGTATGATTGAATATAGTTCCAAAAAGGATTGAGCATATGTTCTGCCATCTTTACTTCGCGCGAATAGACAAGAAATGAGGTCTATTCTTGGTCGAGATACAAGGGCAGCTGCAGCTGGCCTAATGCATGCCACATCACATGAGTCGCACGGCCCGCGTTGACTTCCCCTCCATTGAAGGGGGAATGAACTCCTCAAGCTCGCTGGCTCTGAGGCTGGATCTATGCCTCCCAATCACTATCTCCACATTGCTTTGAAACTTCTCCAATTTGACTCTGTACGGAACATCATAGTACGCGGCGCCAAGACAGCCATGGCCCCACGCCCCAAAGAGCTCTACCCACCACAGGACGCGTCCGACACCGAGATCGACGAACGAAGCCCTGGGACCCACAACCCCATCACGGTTCCAGAGGATCAGAGCGTAGCAACACGAACGTCGTACATGCCTCGCAGTCTCGAAGATACCGCCAAGTTGGTGCGTTCCGAGGATCCTGGCGAACGAGCGCTTGGACAGACCCTGCAATGCTATCAGATGCAGTTGATGTTGCTGGAGCAACAATACAAACGCTACAAATCGCGGTTAGAGGAAGAGCGGAAAGCTTCTGAGTCAGGATCGTCCTAGAGAATGACGTCTGCGTGTTCTGCGATGGACTGCCTCGGTAGTTACCAGCAATTGAACCGAGATATTTGACGTGGGCGGGAAATGGCAGATTACCCTCCACCACCATGATGACACCGGGGTGCACAGTGGTTGATATTGGATACGCTATTTGATGGGCCATCGTCGTGCTCCCCGAGATAATACGCGTCTTGTGGATAACATTAATGGATGGGTATATATGTCTCCGAGCTATATGTGGTTGTAATTACGTGTCCAGAAAGCAAAAGGATCGGTCAGTGACTATACATCCTAAATCCCACGCAACGCCATTTGTGCGCCCGGCCCGAATGCAAGTAAAAAGAAATCGCTAGTACGCAGTTCTTCACCGGACAGAAGTATATCAGGAAGTGAAAGCCTGCGCGAGAGCACACGCGCCAATGACTAATCTGGAGGGAGCTTCTTGCTCGGAATTTCATGTTGCTTTACTCTCCGTATGCTTCCAAGTGCAGAAAAGGCATGATACAGAGTCTGGGCCTGTTGAGGGATCGCTTGACTCGGATATTTCGACCGTAACACCTGCTGGAACAAGCGCATTACGGCGGCTTGGTTGTCGAGGTACGCAGGCTCACTGCCAGACGACAGGGCAGGGATTCCTTGGCCGGAAATAACAAAACGGCGCAGTGCGCCACTAGAACTGCTTTCACCGTCTAAGAAAAAAGCACCGCGTTGAACCGCCATGTCCGTCCGGAGCTCTCGACCCGAAGACCCGTCCGGTGCCGTCACCGTGCTGTACGTCCAAAGCGCAAGCGCGGCAAAGTATAGACACGTGGCGCAGAACCCAGTCAGCAGACCCGGCGCGATACATCGAGCGATGCGTAAGATCTGCCCTGCATGCCATGCAGCTTGCCGTAAATGATTCGGGTTGATGTGTTGGATGAAGGCCTCGTACACATCAGCAGACCGCTTCTCACCTTCCTTGCCAGCGTATCGCTCAAGCGTGCCCAGCGGTAGATACAAGGAGAGACAGACAGCCTGATGAATAAGGGACACGGCAGGGACAGATTCATGCAGTGGCTCTACGATCGCAATATTGAACTGATCGAGCTCTTGCTCCAATTCACGCTGCCACGACTGGAAGAGTAGACCAGTCCATGGACGGTGTAAGCTATGGCGCGTACGATTACAGTCGGCTACCATCAGGGACATGCCATGCACGGAGATGAAGGCTGCTAAAGGGAAGTCGATCTGGCGGGGTAACAGACCGAGCGTCGATGGGTCTCGCAAGACACCTGCAAGGGAAGGGAAAGCATCCGGGATTTGAGGAAACTCCTGCAGGTAAACATAACCCCATTCGGACGCCGTCTTTGCATTCCACAGCCTGCGAGAGCATGGAAAAGGTAGCTCTAGATCACCATATGAGAGCAATGCGTGTGTGGACAGCCGGAAGGACGATTGCACGTCATGGATAAAGAGATGGTAAACGACTCTACGGAGACGTCAGCGTAAGCATCGATTGCTATGGAAAACCAACCGCAAAGCGTCTGTAGATGAATCGCGCGTATACTTACCGTTTGTAGGATTCCGACTCAACCCAGTGATGCCATTTCTGATTCAGCGTTTCTTCGTCATCTACCACCGCGGGTGTAATGATGGGATATCCTTCGCTTCGGAGGTGCGATGCTCGGCGCAGCATCTGCCTGGTTATTAGCATTCTGCACTAGAGAGGAATTCCAGGGTGATAAAGGAAGATTGGGAAATCCCCGAAGCGCACCGTCACAATGGGTTGTGCAAAGCTTTCCGCGATCTCAACACGTCGTTTGTCACCACTCCAGAGTCCGATCTGTAAGATGAGAGTATATGCCTGTTGCTGTCGCAAATTGCGTGTGTTGGTATTGTCATTTTCATACTGACGAGGTCAGCCTGGTTTCCGTATCCATGGCACGCAAAGGGCCAACCTACCTTGCTACTAAGTTCAAGACGGGCTATCTCTAACAGGGCATATCCTAGACGTTGAATGGCGTTCACTGGGGACAGCACTGCTCCAGCCGCAGCCAGGGCTATAATCATCTCCGGACTTTCCTGGTTCAGATCAATAGTGGCTTCGTGGATCCATGAATCTATTTCAGATCTCTGATGGAGAAAGTAGTCCTGGATCAGACTATCTAGGAGCTCCGCACTTGGAAAATAATGCATCATTCGACCAAAGTCGCGTCGCTGGCATATTTGAACGAAGATGGAAAATGCCTTATCGCGACTCTCCTTCGATAGGCACTCAGAGAATACTCGCACCTCGGCAGCACCGGACGATATGGACCGGTCAAGATGTTTCGGTACCGACAAATACTGTTGATCCATATAGGCATTGTCTTCGCTGCGAGGGGTCCAATTGGACAGAGGCGAATTGTGATACGCCTCCTTGTCCATCAATCCCAAAGCTTCGGGGACACTGCGCCGAGTTGAGTATTGTGTCGTGCTGTTTGGCCGTTCATGGGCCAGGTCGTGATTGTTGAGAGATGCAAGGAACTCCAGGTCAGCCTCGGTCAAGCCCAGCTCAGGGCTAATATTTCCACCGAAAAAAACGTATTCGTTTGGGGACTGCTTTCATATGTAAGTGTACGATCGGTACTACAGATACTTGGGCTATTATTACCATTAGAGGTAACCTGTTCTGCTCAAAGAACGCCTGGTCGATCACTTCCTCAGCGGCGGAGTAGAAATCGTCCATAAGTCCCGCGGAGGAATCCTGTGGAGGTGGTTCATCTTGTGAATGAGGGATACCGATATCGTCCATCTGCTCGCCCGAGTCGGGAGACTCCGCCACTGATCGTTCTGGTTCTGCCATTGAAATGTGAGCAACACTTTGTACGGCTCAAGTGAGGTGCAGCGCCGCGGCCGTTGCTACTGCCAGTCTCACTTCTGCTTTAATCTTCGTCGGAGATATGGTGGACTTGCTTACCCTGTGGGTCTACAGCATCTGGTGTTCTCTCATCCTGAGGCCAATGACACTCGAGATTCCGCTTGACACATCGACGACAGGGCTTTTGGTCGTCACACTTGAGCTTGGACAGAGCACAATTCTTACAGGCTCGTGACACGCGCCCTCGCATGGCGGAGGCAGCGGAGAGTCTGGAGTCTCGTTGACCCGTGGAATGTCCTCGCGCATGTCGACGTAGGAGATCGCTATCAAGGGATTAGCAGGGTCAACGCGCGATTGCTAGCCAACGGTTCCCTAACATTCTGCCAAAGCCTTTTCCGCACTTGTCACAAACAAATGGCTTGTCCGAGGTATCTGGAAGGAGCAATTGTAATGAGCATTTCTACTATCTGTGGCCGGCGCGCTCAGGATCCAAGAACTCACGCGATCGCACATGGCGGATGAGATGATCAGGTCGTGCATAATGCTTTCTGCAGACGCCACACTGGTAGAAGCCCGTCCGAGACTTATCCTGTCTCTCCGATGGACTGTTCATATCTGTAGACATTGCGATATATCGCAGCAAGACGATATAGTCCGGGGTTGTCGGCCCCAACATTTGTTCTCGGGAGATGATGTCACGGGTTCAGGGATCGGCAATGTGGACTGCCGACGTGCGGAGTTGAAGCCCTACTTCGAAATGCCTCGGCTATTGGAGAAATAATATGAAACATGCATAACAATAGTGTGGTGCATAGTCATGGTATGCATTGCGTCTATGTAGCGGTAAATACTCCACATGAAACATACATGCCCTGAAGGGCTGGCACTATTCACTGGCCTTCACCCCCATTCCATTCAAATCCTCCCCGAGGACACCCTGATTTTTCACCTCCACTGGATGACTGGGAGTCAAGACGTACAACATACGAGACCAACCCTGGTTCGGGGTAACGTTGCGCCAGGCATGGTTCGTAGCTCGCTGTACAGCAACATCGCCCCGCTTTAACAGTCGCTTTTCACCACTGTCGAGTAGCAGCTCGACCTCCCCTTCTAGGACGACGCCATAGTCTAGCGAGACAGTCCGATGCATGGGACTGGTTGTGTTAGGTGGCATGTCGACAATCCGGCAAACGGTGCCCGTGGAGATGGTCAATCCCGGTGGAGAGGTGAGACGGCGTTCATAGTTGGCAATATCTGCGTCACCCGACAGCTGAGAAGGGAATTGGTCTGAAGTGTAGGCAAGACTGAAGGTAACTTGGTCGACGTCCTGGACGGGCATGTCCTCAGATAGACAATCGGAAAAGACGGCTTGGCCATTGTCGTCATGAGTGGTGACGAAGCGTTGGAGGGGACGGATATCTTTCTTGTGTTGGGACATTATGTAGGGTAAGGATATAGTGGAAAGAGAATATCGGTGATTGTGATGAACTTGAGACTAGAAAAGAGTAATGGCTTGGAGATCTAGTGGGATCTATATACTACTATAGGTCCCACTCGAGACATGCTGGTGGTGGATCTACCTTCGGGCTGCTGTTCGGGTCCACCGTCCTTGCCCTCGGAGGCCATGGGAACACGCCGAAGAATTGTCTTATCATTCATCTAGTCTATCTTTACATAACAGAGAAGTTTCATTCACCCCGAGCACATATCTGAAGCCGCCTTTATTTGCCTGGAATCACAGGAAGAGTCACATAGTTCTCGTACGCCGGCCCGAAATGTATGTGGTTGGTTCCCTGCAGTTTCTCCGGGGAGCTGCACCTCATTAGCATCGAATTGACGGGAAACACTAGAATAAATGGAAGGGAGGACATACCGATCGGTGGGGTCATTGTGTTGGAAAATTCCCGAACCCTGAGTATCGCCCGACGCCACCTCCAGGACGATCTTACCACCCTTTTCCACTACTACGTTGGTCGGCCAGATCTCTACATCTACTGGATAGACCTCACCGGGCATAACAGGCAAGACATCCGTGGCGAAGTAATCACGATGCGGCAAATACTCCTGGTGGCGCAGATGCTTCTCGTTCACCTTGCGCATACTTACGCGCAGCCAGCCTTTGGCCAACGGGACGGGGTCTCCAGCGGTACCAGTGTAGTATACCTCTTCACCAGTAGGGGAGATATAACGCAGTGTCACGAAGAGATCAATATCGGAGGGGAGCGGACCTCCCTTGTCAGGGGTGACAGATACATTTAAATGAGCGACGATATGGCCGGTGATCTCCGTTTCTTGTTCAAAAGCAGGGGTGCTGAATTGCACAAGCTGAGGACTTTCCAACGTCCCTAACGCGCGGTAATCAACCTTGAGCAAAGTGGACTGGGGTGCTTGCGTCTGCAGGTGGAGATCCGGAGTGAGGAAGAAGTTCGTGTATTGCGTGCGAGCGATGGGCCATTCGTTCTCAGTACGCCGAGTATAGGCTCTTTCGGCCTCAGCGTTGTCAAAGCCCACATTTCCCTTCCGGAGCAAGACATCCACCTTGGGTGCCTTGCCAGTACTCCATCCCTCGCGATCCTCTCCCTTAAGGAAAGCGTCAAGGAAGCTTTTTTGCAGTTCGACCTCTTCGTGGTAGTAGAATGGCAAGTCATGGCGTCCCGTGATAAATCGTAGATATTTGTGTTCTGAACCTGCATTCATATAGCCGATCACGTTGCCACGGAGGTGCAGGAGAATACCACCCCAGTTCGCCACAGAGAGTAGCGGGACCTTAATGTCCTCCATGTTATACTCTTTGGAGGCATAATAGGGTTCGTCGCGGAACCTGTGGCTAGCGTTGTCGAGCGTCTGGTCGTTGCGGTTCGCCAATAACTCTTCCTCTGACAGGTCACCCTCAATCGTATCGGGACCCCAGTTGCGGGCAGCGCGTCCAGGCCGGCCATATTGATTGGTGATTACCTGGCGATTCCACCAGAACTTGATAAAGGAGTTGGATAGAATGCCGCCATGACGGCATCGGTCGCGGTAATAATCGGACATCCCTTCCCAGGGAATGATGCACGATAGGCCCTTGGGCTGACGTGCAGCGACACGCCACTGGCTGCCAGCGTAGTAGCTAATACCCAGGAGACCAACCTTACCGCTGGACCAGGACTGCTCAGCGGCCCATTCCACTACATCGACGAAGGCTTCGCTCGTGCCCCGCGACATGGTGTCCAAAACGCCGGGCGACTGACCTAGGCCACGCTCGTCGGCTCGAACAGCGGCATAGCCATGCTTGGTCCAGAATCCAGGATCCGGAGTCTCCCATGCCGAATGGTCGGAGTGATGCTCTGGATTTACCTCGCTATAAGACTTAGCGTGGAAGCTGGAAAGAGTTAGTGACGGATCTTCCTGCGTGAAGAATGGAAAGGATGCCATACTCTTTGTAATGAATATCCTTCCCGTATGGACCATAGGTAACCAAAACTGGGGAGCGCTCGATATCTTTGGGTCGGTAGACATTGCACCGAATCAATCCGGCGTTGTCCTTCAAGGGGATCGTGACATTCTCTTCGTAGATGTAGGGAAATGAGGTTGTGTCTACGCGAGTAATGTCCTTGATGGGATTCGGCATCTTGGGACGAGTAATACACCAAAAAAAGTTACAATTGAAGAATTCAAATTAGAGATTTTGCCGCTGTACCAGTAGTATATTCGTACCTCTTGCACAACTTGCCTGCTCTAAATATTGCCTCTGGCGATGTTCATGTGGTCGGTTTCCTGGTCCCGACCGTATGTGGAGCCGAAGTGTAGGAGCCGAGGCTATCGAAGGCATAACAAGTACGATGTACTATGCATAGTGACCACAGTATGTCGATCAATGTAATAGCCGAGACCCACAGCGCGTACACCGGGAGGAAAGTCACACTAGTAGTACATACATATTGCAGATGCATGCCTGCCATGGCTGTCTCTCCTTATCTACTGCTCTCCCTTGTTCAGTTATCTTTGCTGCAGCTATTCTGTGGCCGTTGTTGGGCACATTGTTTCGAACCTGGTCGACATGTCTTCTGACCAGAAGGGCTTGAAGGTCCTCATTGTGGGAGCTGGGATTGGAGGACTAGCTGCTGCTATTGCGCTCCGGCAACAGGGACATGTAGTAGAAGTGAGAGCCTAGTGTGCACGCGGGTAGTTGACACCGAGACTAACGTAATAGCATAGGTATTTGAAAGATCACGATTTGCAAACGAAGTCGGAGCAGCGATTCACCTAACCCCGAATGCGAACGGACTCCTGAAGCGAATTGGGGTTGATGCACGAAAGTACGGTGCGGTGCTGACGGAGCAAGTATGTCAATTCAACATGGAGCGATGGACGAGGACCGACAGACTAACCATTGGGCTTTGTCCTCCAGCTTCGCGACTATACCTCCGATGGCGAGCTCCAGTACACTTTAGACACGAGTCTGATCGCCGATAGCTGGCAACATGTGAGATATACTTCTTTCCTATGGCGTATACCAGCTAACCTTGCTCGTTTAGGAATGGGTCCTGATTCACCGCGCGCATCTTCATGAGGCTCTGAAGGACAAGGCACAGGCTCCTGGCCAGGGAGTCCCTATTATTCTCCACACTTCCGCCAAGGTGGCAGACGTGGATCCTCAGAATGCAACCATAACCCTGGAAGATGGAACGCGCGTCGAGGGAGACTTGGTGTTGGGAGCTGACGGTGTTCACTCTGTGGCCCGTCGTCATGTGTCGGGTAAAGAAGTTAAGGCATTCAGCTCGGGTCGCAACGCATTCCGGTTCATGATCCCTCGCAAAGAGGTATTAGACGATCCTGAGACAGCTCACATGGTGCAAACAAACGGAACGCTTCATATGTGGCACAGTGCCGACCGTAAGGTGGTCATTTACCCTTGCGTGAACAACGAGATATTGAACTTTGTCTGCATTCACCCAGACTCCCTAACCAACGAGTATGTCTCCCACGGCTGGAACCAGGGCGTGGGCAAGGACAAACTACTGGAAACTTTCAAAGACTTTGAGCCTGGAGTCCTGAAAATGTTGGACAAGGCAGATCAGGAAACACTGAAGATATGGCCACTGCTGGATATGGAAACCCTACCTCAATGGGTTAATGAGCGACTAGCACTAATGGGCGATGCTGCTCATCCCTTCCTCCCTTATCGGGCCTCTGGAGGCGCCATGGCCATTGAAGACGGTTTGTCGTTGGCGGTTATGCTCCCTGGAGACGTGAAGAGGGCAGATGTTCCCACACGACTGGGCCTATACGAAAAGGCTCGCCAGGAGCGTGTGTTGCAGATACAGGAGTACACCCGAGAGTCAGGAAGGAGGCACGTAGGTGGAAAGGAAGGTATGTAGACACTTTCTGCTTGTCTGACAAGGTGCTAACTGATCCCCTTTTTAGCCGCCATCATGACGTCGTACATATACGATCACGACGAATGGGATCATTCCAGTGAAGTATTGCGCCAGCACCTTTGGGCCCAAAACAAACAGGTTTTGTACCGTCAACCAACCGTGTTTGGCCCTATGCCAGGGCCGCGCCAGGACTTTTGGGGCACAAGCCGAGCGGCGGCCTCGAGCAAGGCGACGTTTTGCACAGCATCCGTTCGGTTTAAGACGAGCCGTACTTTGCTGAAAAACCTGCTACCAAATTCGTCTTACAGCTTCACTGGTATGGGAACCGTGGCTTACGCAACCTTCTCTCAAACCACTCTAGATGGTCTAGATTGGCTCGCCGGTGGAGGGTACAACCACTTCGGGCTATACATCCATGGTGTCCAATACAGAAGCGCAGATGGGAAAATTACAGAAGGATCTTACCTTCCAGTTTTATTTGAAGATCTGGCGGATCCTATCCTATCTGGCCGCGAGGAACTGGGATTTCCGAAGGTCTTCAGTACCATCGATGTGAATAGACGCCGGCATTCGTACCATGTTACTACCAGCTGGCGGGGCGGAGTATGGGGTCGGCTGAATCTGACAGGGCTTGAGGAGAAGTCAGAGGAGCAACAGCAGGCCAATGGATCTACGAAGACACCACCAAACCTTCTGCTGCACCGCTACATGCCTGGTGTAGGAAAGGACCGGAAGGGGACCCCTGAGGCGGAGTATCCTGTTGTGGTTGATTCCGCTGAAGACTTGACGGTTGTACCCTCAAGGATCACACGCGAGCTGCGCGCCACTGACGCTAAAATAGAGATTGATGGGTTGGACTGGAACCAGCTCCCTACGATCCATCATATCGTCTCTCGCTTGGCTGAAGTTCCTGTGTACAAGGTTATAGAGGCTAAGGTTGTGGAAGGAGAGGGGGTGCCAGACGTGTCATCTGCTCGGAGGATTGACTTGTAAATTATAAACTAAAGGATATATTATACATGTAGATATCTACAGCTATTTGATGATGACAACTTTAGCAAACCTAGGCAATCATGAATTAATTTTACCCCTCCTGGTGTCCGTGGTGTAACTGGTATAGTTCGTTGCCGTCAACTACCGCTGCGCAACTAGACAAGCTGTGCCCAGATCTGGGAAAAGTATATTGGGCGAGCGGTATAAGCAGATGGTTTTGGGTCCAGGCAGCTTACAAGGTGCCATTTGTAATTCTCAAGTGACTAAACTGTCTACTTCAGACACCAAATGTAAAGTTTTAATGACTGGTTACCTTGCATACAGTTAACGATGATGGCGAAGCAATTGGTCGATATACTCAAGCTTCACCTTACCAAGCCCCATTCTCCTGCTTCGAAGAAGACCCATGGCATGAAACAATAACAATACTATTAGTGTATAGACCATTGGGCTCGAGACATTGGTTGTCCATATCTAGGATATGAATTATAACCTTGGATGCATAGTGAAGTGAGACAATAATATCATTCACATAAAACCAGCTTTAATGTAGACCAAAAAGAGACGTTATATTGTGAATGTTCAATTGTTTAGATATCAGTTCACTCGCTACATAGCCGATAGACCCATCTACCACTCGCCCCCAACCTCATACCGAAAGATCCTATCATTCACACGTCCTAATGTGTTATGCCAGAGCCGCGAAACAGCCTATTATTCCCCCAATGCTTCATTAGTATTTGTCCATTTCCCTAATCACAACGGTTCGGTATGTCTACGTACCGCATTGATCCAGACGCCGTGCAACATGATCTGAACGAAAGCCACTTCAGCTGGGTGACTTCCCGCCGAGCGCTCGTTCCAATCCAGATTACGATTAATCGGTCGATAAGCAGGTACTCGAAGATGATCCACCGGCCAATTTGCTGGTTGTTGGACTGAAGGTTGGACGGGTGTTTGGCTCGGCGCGGAGGGGGCTTGCGGCTCGCTGTGGTGCAATTCGTAGTCCGCAAGAACGGATACCGTTCTACTTGTAATCGGATTTTCAGTTGTGGTAGTAGACATGATTGAGGATAGCCCGCTTGCAGCTTGGTATGAAGGTGGCCGTCTGCGTTTGTTGAGTATATGACCAATGCGTGTGGGCTGAACAGCTCAGTGAAGGGCGACAGCTAGGGGAGGGATGGAAGGATAATCTGGGGTAACCCCGATTCTAGCCACTGTGGGCGCAGTCCGATGGCTCTAAGGGAAGTGCCGAAAGATGATAGATCATGTGGTATGCTGCTAGCGTCCGAATCATATCATATCGTCGCAGCTCATATCATGGCTGTGATGTGGTCCCGAAACGTTCGGGCCGAGCGACTGGGCCGAAGTGGGTGACCAAAGGTTATCCACAGCAAACCTGGGGTATAGCTATGCTGATCTGCTTAGGAGAAGCGGACGGTAATATTAGGTGCTTCTTTTATTGATCTCTGAATCTTTGCCTCGAAAGTCGACAGAGCGCAATTCCAAGGTTTCAGCGCAACTGGACAACATCAATATGGACTCTAAATCCAATTCTCAATCGCACCCCCCACAGTTTTCCGCCATTATAGCTGGAAACATCGATGGACGTACGGATAATATTCGATACCGCCAGAGACAATTCCACCGTCTCCAGGCGAGCATCCTCACACACTTGGCGGAATTGAAAGAGGCTATCTCACAGGACTCGGGCCACAGCGTAGAAGAGGTGCAGACGGAAGTCTGTCTGGCGTTAAAGGAAATTCGCTCTCATTACTCTGGCTTGAGTCTCGAGAAGAGCGTGCAGCTAGAGTACCGCGTGGCACGTGGAGAAGACCATCTGAACAGGAAGAAAGGTGCCGGCATTGTCTATATCATACCTACCACGCACACGACGTTTTATTCGGTCATTGCCGCACTGAGTGCAGCCCTTGCGGCAGGAAACTGTATAGTTCTGGAGGTATCCAAGGCCTCATTATATATCGTCTTTGCACCTTCAAGTGATCTGTTTGCGCTAATAATGAACACAGCTTCCCAAAACGACTTCGAGGGTTACTGCCCTGCTCCGCTCAGTGCTCCCCAGAGCGCTAGATAGTGATACATTTGCTATCAGCGACAGCCGCCCCGACGCGGCCTTTCTCAGAACTACTCTTGTTTTGGATCAGCAGTCGTCTGAATGTCCTACAGGCTATGCAACCCTGGAGTTGCCAAACACTCTGCGGACAGTGGCTGTAGTAGACCGAACAGCAAATCTTCAGGAAGCAGCGGTGGACGTGGTCCAGGCGCGGTTTGCGTTTGATGGTCGCTCTCCGTACGCTCCAGATGTAGTGCTGGTCAACCAGTTCTGCATGCAGCCCTTCGTGGAACTGGTGATCAAACACGCTGCCAAACATCTGGGGAGCGACAACCATGGCGCGAATTCACTTCCTAAGCGCCCCAGGCAGGCCTCGCTGCTGGACAAATTAGGGTCCGAGGGAGTCAAGGTCATCGTTTCTGGCACCGGCTGGGGTGTTGCACTGCTACAGAATCGGTAAGCTGGTCAGCTCCTAGTGACGGCGATATGCGTCATCGTCTCATAGAGGTTTTGTCTAACGGGGCATAGTGATTCTCCCTTGTTGCGTGCCAAACTCAGTGAGAGGTTACTACTGTTGCACCCTGTGTCTAGTTTGGACGATGCGATCAATCTCTGTAACGCGTATGTTATTTGAATTACCCGCGACATCATCCTCAGAATAACGACTAACAATGACGCTCCCAGTTCCGGTACGCATGCTGCCACATACACCTTTGCGGCTCCAGCCGCAGCCAAATACGTGTCAGAGTCAATCGACGCGCATACAGCATGGATAAACCACGTTCCGTACGACATACTTGGTATGTAGAGATTCATTTCCATCGGATTGCCTCTACTGGCCTGGTCTCTTCCGGACACTGACTATATATCTTTCCCTTAAGTCGGGCCCGTCGTGCCTCTCAGCTATGGTGGGAATCTCCACACACGGTATACAACAGAGGACTTCCAGGTTCCCCGGCCTCAAGTCGTGAACCAGACCACGACCACGGCAATCGCGAAGGCTCTCTTAGCAGGAAAGTCGGTTCAGTCAGATCGCACCCTCCAGGAAATTCTTTCTCCCCTCCCAGAAATCCAACAGCGACCCGGGCACAAGATTGGCTATTTTGAGCAGGGTATCATTACAGGAGGGCTGATCACTCTCACCTCGCTGATCACGATTGTGTCTGCTGCGGGATATTGGGTTTTAAGAATGAGGTAGATGTGGTATTGTTGTATGATTAGCGATAAACCGTTAATTTAACCAAAGTTATATATTTTTTTGCCTCGGGATATCAATCTGTGTTTTTCTATATGAACGATATTAGATCGAAAACATATTAAAGATACAACGCTGGTGATATATATAAATACAAATATATATCACAAAAAGATAAAATATGGCCACTAGTATACGAAAGGCTCGGCCATATGGGACTGTTCACCCGCTCACGGTGATCAAAGGGGCCGTTATGATGCAGAGCCAAGCGTAGACTACGGCATGTTTGCGAGTTATCTCAATCAAAGGATCTATTGTAAAAGTAAATTTAATTAAATCATGACAGTGTACACAAGAGAAAATATCATTTATGCGGCCACCTTTGGCCAAGAACTAATAGTAAACTGCGAATTACACATATTCGTGAGTTCCCAAGTTTCGGTGGCCAGAATAGCAGGCGTTCCCTCATCCTCGAAATCACCAGCTGCGCCTGCAACGAACATGGCAGCCATAAAATGATCATCTGTAGCGTGCGCATCGCGGTATTCTGGATGCTTCATCAGCCGTGTCATGGCGCGTCTCAATTGTGGCCCGGAGGTCTTCGTGAAGACATCCTCGACGGCTTGTCGGAACTCCAGTGCCCAGTGTTCCGGGGGTGTATCCTGTGCGAAATTGTCGCGGAAGCGAAGCATAGGGGCCCACCGATTGCGGTACAGATTGTGAACCGCCCCGCCGGTTCCGATAATGAGATAGTTCTCTTTGCGCAGCTGGCGGAGGGTCGAGCCCACCTTCAGATGGAAATGGGGGTCATATCGGGCATTCATGGAGATGATGGTGGATGGTGGGCATCCGTTGGGGAACATGCGGATCAAGATCAGATATGTATCGTGGATCCAGTCGAAGGTGTCGTTGCCACTGACATTGTACCCGGCCTCGTCGAGGAGGTCGATACAACGTTTGGCAGTCTTCAAATCGGGGTTGAGCTTGTAGTCGACGTACTTCGATGGATGAACATACGCGACGGGGCTCTTGCCAGGGTTAGGGTTTGTTGATACCTGGATTTGATCGCCAAAACAATCCCAATGGGCTCCCTGCCAAAGGTCAGCGAGTGAATAATTGAACCACAGAATAGCCAGTTTGTCGACGCTGACTGACCATCATAATAACTCCCTTGATGCCGTTGCGGAGAGCCTCGTCACCACATTGTTTCCAATAGTCGGCTGAGGTCGACTCCTCACCCAACATCATGGTCGAGCCATGGGAAAAGAAATGCACGGGGGTTAACGCTGCTAAGGGTTAGGACGTGAATTCCTGGAAAAGAGACGACAACTAACTCATGTCTAGGGGCCTTCTATCACGAATATCGCTGTTCCACTGTTGCACTGTTTCTAAAGAGATACCAGGATCATGATCTATATCGCGGGCTGAGGTAGACATCGGATCCCCATATCATGGTTCTTCGGTACGGTGGTCCACATTCCGATCACCCCGTTTCCATCCCCCGCAACTATCTTCACCACGATGCCGATCTCGGGTGAAGTGGAGTGGCGAACGAAAGCTGGACAGTTCTGTAGAGATACTCATCGCCCCATGCTATGATCTCAGGTGATATTATGTTTAACCTCGGATCGGGACATGCCTTGAGTGATCGTATAGTCCCCCGGGGCTTTTGACTAGTTACATCTAGCTAGAACCTTTATTCCAGAACGTGCCCAACCTCACACATATTCAATCCCAGAGTATATTGATTACTACCGCCGTTCCGTTCTTCTGTCAGAACACGAGATTGGCCTCAGTTGGTTAAGGAAGCTGTAGTTCCTCTGGTAGGTGACATCTCACGGGTGGGTCCGGTGGGTCGAGTGGCAGCGTTCCAGGGATCAACCCTCTAGCCCAGGCGTTAGTTCTCAGGTTCTTTGTTTAAATCTCGGTCCAGGCCAAAGGCGTTCGGTGATGACGGCAACTACCAGGAAGTGTGAGCGGATTGGTCACTTTGACAGCAATGCGGTACTGTGGTTTCACATAGCTGTGACTCTCTGTATCATTTTAGCCTGGAAAATGTTTAGATATTACTGGCCCGCTCGTGTTGTCTAATCTCTGGAGATCGCAAGGTCGCACTCTAGGTTGTAATGGACGCTAATGCAGGGAAATAAATGGACAGAGGCTGCGCGCCAACGGCAAACCTCTGTCCTGCAGGCTGCGTTATTGTGGGGGGTCCTGCATTAGGTTAGAACAGGGCCAGGGCTAAGAATAGACATCGGTAATGACAGACCATGCTCTATACCGGCGGAACTCTCAGGATAGTAAGATGCGAATCCGGGGAACGAAACTTGTCCTAGTTTGCCAAACCCCTTGACGGTGGAGATACTTAGAATGAGGCCCACAATCTTAGAGGTTGCTGAGTGAGGTAGAGTTTTCGAATGTTAGACTACTGGTACCCACAGGAGCTCCCTGTAAAACGAAACAAAGAACATTTACGACCATGGCTGAATCCAACGTTGCTGTGAGCTTAACTCATCGGCATTCTAGGGAAAGAGAAGCGAGCTCGGCGTGCCAAGCGATACAGTCTGCGATGCCGTCCTCCTCCGGACGGTTTGATCGACTGTTGCCCTTTACATGATAAGCTTTCAAGCTAGCGTCGAGTCTACGCGCCCTGATTACCAATAATCGTAAGCTGGGAATGCAAATCACAAGGCATACGCTGCCGCCAATGAAGTTAAGGGGCTCGTGTTCTCGCCTTGATCGCCAATGGCCCGTTCTATATCGGCTGTACCGTTAGCCGAAAACACTATTCGTCTGTCCTTGGCAAACACAAGTACGGAGTAGCATGAGGCTGTTCTGATGCGAGTTATCTGGGGTATTGAGGTTTGGGCTGACTGGAGCTTTGATTTAGGAGACTAATGCACTTGATATATACTGGGCAACCATCGCACTGAGGTTCACCTTGGTAGGGTCTTTATCTAAGTTATAATATACATAGGAATACATCTTCAACAAGCAGCTGACTGACGTGGCGTAACCACCGTAGAGATTGTATCTACACTGGACTGTTGCATCTCCGAGTGTGCGGCGTCATTTCTCCCAGAATCACTTGGACAAGTCGATGTGCTGTTGTGCTCTTGCGAGCATGAGCATAGGTGTTCCGGATCACTCTCCAACGGCGCCTTGCAGATTTGAATCAATTGGCTCAGGACGGCATATTCCAACTTCAATTTGATACTGTATGCAGCGGGCTTGAACATCATCTGAATCGCGAGGTACCCGGCAAATTGCACGGCAACGACCGCCACGTCGAGTACCATGACCACAACATTAATCATGACCAGCCGAACAAGGATCCGACGGTGCAGGGTGTCCGGGCGAAGTCGCAGTAGTTTTACTGTTTCAACGATATAGATCCCAGAGATGAGCAGCTCCTGCAAACAGAAGCCCACGAGCTGAATCCGCTCCATCTTATTAAATGCGAACGCAAACCGTGCGGAAGTGCGATGGTTCTCATCGACTATCAGGGCTCCATAAAGGAGAACCGTCGTGGGAATAAAAAGAAGAATACTGTCGACGATGATGAGGATGAGGATGGCACGGAGCAGCTTTGGTGCCTGTAGGATCAGGTGCAGTCGTGACCAGAGTACAAGAGAATGGCCTGCCACGACGCAGTACCAACTTGGGATGAGGATGGAGGTGGAGACCCAGCGAGAGAGTCCGAAGTAAAAGATGAAGAAGAGCCATCCAAGGACAAGTGGGATCAAGCCAACGGAGGCGATCAACAAACTCCAGAAGTAGCAACCTCTGTAGCGCTTGAACGTCGTCAGACATATAAGTACTAGTTCCACGGCATTGTACCAGGCAATCGTCGCGAATACTGTAATGGTGTAGGTCTGAACTTTGGTGACGCCTCCTGTCGCTGGCTGGATTAAACCGGGGTCCGGGTCGGTCGGCATGAAGATATCATGTTTCCCAATTGAAGAGAGCCCGCTTCGTTTTTATGCTTGCGTAAAGATTGGGTCAAGGGACTCAGGTCTGACACTTCTGTGGCTCAAGTACAGCGGGTGAGCGTCTTGATTAATAGGTTTCTGAAGTTGAATGCGCAGGTGAAGTTGAAATTGATATGACAGATGCTCGGGCTTGTATATAGGTCGCATAGTCGGGATCATTCCATGGATTCTAACCACAACTCAAGCAAGTCTTGGGTCTTGTAGGCTATTCACAGGTACCACCAACAGGGGTCCAGCGATTATTTATTGTTGATTCAGTTGAGGGTGGCTGCCAGACAGGTTTAAGCTTTTCCTGGTCCCCATGGAATGCTTAGGGATACATTCTTTGGAGCGGCTTTGTATGAGACTTCCCACCAGGCCGACCTGACGTCAAGATCCATGCTGTCGGTGTCGAGCAGTATCGTCGGCCTCAGCGACAGGAAAAGGGCACTGCATTGGTAGGTGATGACCTCCGCGGAGGAAACCTTGATTCCATGGATCCCAACTGGCCATGTGCCACAACGGTCTAGACCAAACCCTATGACATCGCTCACGATCCCCTGAACAAAGGTACAATGAATCACTCGCCCGAGAATAAGATTAGCAGTTTAGTTTAGGTCTTTGTACGTTCATAGGCCGGTTGAAGCTTTCCAATCATGTATGATCGTCGGGGCATATGGTCCATAATACAATGGAACGTCGCCTATCCACATACCTCATGCTCTCAATTGTGATGCAACGGTCTTGATCAGGGGCCTTTGTACTGCGTTTGCATAATCCATAGCTCCTTCAGTGGTCTTCGAGTCCGACTCTCCGGGAGAAGAAGCAACGCATTTGCCACAGCTGCAAACTCAATGGTCCGCCTACCATTAGCATTGGACCATCCATATTCTATTCCTCAATCATCCCTCATAGACCTCAACTCCTATAGAACCCGGACGTTGATGATTCGCCCTCTAACCAGCCGTCGAGTTTCAAAATAATCCCCAAGCATCTCGATAAGCCACGTGTCTCCGTGGTTGGTAGCGCGCCCGTTATACCCATGTCGACTTAGTCTCTCCGGACGGAAGTATTCTCATTCTCTAGTCTATCGTACCCTGTCTATGTCACATTCCCCTTTCCGCCAGCCTGCATGGCGCTTATCCTGATGGACCGTGGTCTAGGGCCATAACAGGCATCGCCTCCTCACGTGACGAGCGCTGCCGCAATTCAGGCCACTCGGTAATCCCAGGGCAGTGTTGGTACTAATATTTTAGACAAGCAACGTCCGTTTCACTCACGGCCTAGGATGATTTTGCTCGGTCAACCGATCTCGCCGAGAGGAACCGCACCAACGTTCACCAGAAATGTCCCCCTTCCGAGTGTTGATCGCTGGAGGCAGCATCACCGGGCTGTCGTTGGCGCTGATGTTGGAGAAAAATAATATCGACTTTCTGGTTCTCGAAGCATATCCGGACATTGCACCACAGGTTGGAGCTTCTTTGGGCTTACAGCCTAATGGACTCCGGATTCTTGACCAGTTGGGCTGTTGTGATGAGCTTCTGGAACATGCGAAGGGCCACACCGTGCAACACAGTATTTACCGGGGGCCAGACGGGGAGAAAATGTGGGAAGCCAGCAACCTAAGCGATGAGGCTATAGAACGGTATACATTAATAACCCCTGCTTGTGCAAGTTGTCGTCTAATACGCCCCTGTATAGACACGGGTATCCAATACCGTTTGTAGACCGACAAAAGGTTCTTCAAACACTATACAACAAAGTTCAGGATAAAAGCAAGATTCTCACCAGGAAGAAAGTAAAGACCATAGACAACTCTGAGTCGACTGGCGTAAAGGTTACTACGACAGATGGATCTGTATACAGTGGTGATCTTGTCGTCGGTGCCGACGGTATTCATTCAATTGTTCGCCAGGAGATGGCACGTCTAAACGTAGATACTGGTCGAGATTACCTGGAGGAGAAATGTGAGCTCCGGTCTCATGTCACCTTTATTTATTCCTTACTTCATTGTCCCCGTTTCGAAACCCTGCAACTGAAACTGATCGGTACCAATAGCATTCTCTGCAACCTACTCCTGTGTCTTCGGAATTTCACACCGAACTCCTGGCATCGAACCTTGCACCCTCCAGGACGTGTTTAACGAGAAGTTCTCTTACCTGGTGGCCGACGGGCCTGGCGATCGTACCTATTTCTTCCTGTTTGAACACATGGACAGGGTGCGATTTGGCCAGGAGATTCCTCGACTGACGGAGGCTGACAGAGACGAAATCGTCGGCAGACATCTCAATGATCCAATTACCCCAGAGGTCAGGTTTGGTGACATTTACGCCCGTCGAATTAGATCCGGCGTCACTCCACTGCAGGAGTACGTATTTAAACATTGGCATTCTGGAAGAATGATCGCGCTCGGGGATGCTAGTCATAAGGTTGGTGGATATCTAGACTAATGTCAGGAAAGAGAACAAACGCTGACGCCGAACACACAGCTTCATCCACTACCTGGGCAGGGAGCAAACTGCTGTCTCGAAACAACAGCATGCTTCACCAATGTCCTTGTGAAGCTGCTACGCGATACACCTCCTGAAACGCCTGTTTCGGATAGAGACATTTCCAATATGTTCGAGACAGTTCAGCAGACCCGTCGGCCAAGGGTTAGTTGGCTCGTTGAGGCAGCTCACAGGCGTCAAAAGCTTGAGGCTATGGACACACCCGAACTGAAGTCGTATGTTGCGACGAGGATACCAAGTCTCCCGGTCAAGGTTATCCACAAGGAATGGTTAAGGACCTTTCCACCTGCGGTATCGCTGGATATGCTCCCGTTACCTAAGAGACCACATAGTATTCCGTATCATGATGAGCTTGGTGTCCAGAATAGCAAAGAGACCCGCAAGGGGTCGAAGTTATAATGTGGAGATTGTCTGGTGTTTGTTCGAACTCATGCGAACGCGGCCTTCCGAACACCCAAGCAAGAAAATGGAAAAGAGGAGAGAGAAAACACATCACGCAACACCAATGGGTCCTACAGTCCATGACTATAGGCGTGGACGTGACGAAACATCTTCTAGACCGTATTGCCCAGGATAAAAGACACATACATTGGCCCCTATCAGCCACTGCGGGACTTCAGAAGCCTTGCTTTCCTGTCTACCTTTTCATGCGATCCGAGTATTTCTATCGTTACATCATCTGATGTCAGAATTTCAATAATCGCTACATATTATATGGAGACAAATATTGCACTGTCCATGACACCCTCCGTCCCACATGAGTCATGACACACCCTGAGGAACAATTGGCAGCCTCATAACCAACAGCATTATAGAAGATTCGTGTGTCAAGTATTCTCGTGCATTTCTACCCATTACTTACGTATTCCATGGCCTTTAAAATACCGGACAACGCGTGTGGATTACAAGTCGACGTCGCTAGCAGATGGAATGATACCACGGGGCAGCTTGCTTGTATTCGCCCACACGCGCTCCTTTCGCCCGTGCGTCTTCATATGTTTGACTGTGTGGGGAATAACCGGCTACTGTCAAACACACTCCTGTCGTAGGCTTGGCATATTGCAAAGCTGCTTGGTTAACAGACGATGCACCAATAGTCGGGCTCATCCAGGCGAAGAACTCGCTGGTGGCGCTTAGCGTAAGGCCGATATGTTCAAGAAACGTGGTCATGAATGCTTCGGAGATGCAGGGTAGCATGCCACCAGTAGCACGAGGGGTGAGTGATATCTGGGGAAAGACGTTCGACGATCTTTCCCCATCCACCGGTCCCAGTCCCTAGGCTAGTGTAGCCGATTCTTGGCTGCAGCTTCTTTCCCCTCACATAAAGGCCAAGCCTGGATGGCGATAGGACCAGTCAACGCATGTGGGCAATTTACGCAGCTCCGTATTCATTCTCCTCGTACAAATGTATTCCGACAAACCTCCGTTCGTCCTTATCTGGGGGAATTAGTGCCGAGCGACGGCCGAGTGGAGTTGGAGTGATTGGCGGAAAAAGTCCATCATCTCATTCTGCATGAAGGGTTCCTTGAATATCACTGTTTTACGCCGTAAAATGGTTTGAAGGTCTGCTCTCAGTTGATCCGGTTATAAATGCACTCGAAGTCCCTACCTCTTGCAATGATCCACTCTGCAGCATCTCGATTTCTCCTCATCTATATTCACCTTGACCCTCTACGATTATAACCTCGTCCGACAAAATTTACCTAGCATTGTCAACATGAGGTTCGGCGCTCTTGGACTTATTGCCACTTTGTTGGGCCAAGTTCAGGCAAGTCCTGTCGGTCGAGCATCAAAGGCGCCCTACTTCTTTCTCATAGGTGACTCCACCGTTGCTGTAAACGGCGGTTGGGGAGATGGCCTTTTAGCCTACTTAAAGGACCCAGCCAAAGGAGAGAACAGGGCAGTGAGCGGAACCACCACCGTTTCCTGGAAATCCAATGGACGATGGGACGATCTCATTGAGAGCATTGAGTCCAATGCCGGTGAATATGAGCCGATTGTTACTGTGCAGTTCGGTCACAACGACCAAAAGACTCTCACCCTGGACGAGTTCACAACGAATCTTGAAAGTATCGCCACTGACATCAAGGAGGCTGGTGGAACTCCCGTATGACGCCTTCGCTATCTGCCAGTATGAAGTGCCTATTTTTGCTGATGAGTTGGACAGATCTTTATCACCTCCCTGACTCGCCGTAATTTTGACGGCGACGAGGTTAAACAAGACCTTAAGGACTGGAGGGACGCGACCATCGCCGCTGCTGAGGCCGTCGGCATCAAGTACCTCGACTTGAACACCGCCAGCACCAACTACGTCAACGCCATTGGCGAAGAGAATGCTATGACATACAACCTTGCTTCTGATGATCGAACACACCTGAATCCTGCAGGCGAAGCCGTCTTCGGTCGTATGACTCTTGACCTCTTGTTGGAGGCACGCGAGGATCTCGGTGAATATTTCGAATCCAACGAAGCGTTGAGTGAAAAGATTGCCAATGGTGAATATGCCACTGGAGATGAGTAACTTATTTACTTTGCGTGGTAGGAGTAATATACTGCACTATCCACACAATTACGGGGTCTTTTTGCGATTTATTCATAGTCACCATATGTATGTATCAGCTTTTACCATCAGCCGCCGGTCGGTATAAAGATACCGCGAGATGATCCTGAAATCAGCCCTTTTAGAATCTGGAATTTTAGGATTAAATTGTCGCACGCGCCAAGCCGGTAATTCATATTTTATGATTCTCTCTGCCACTCAGGGCGCGTTGTTTATATAGAATGACGTGCTCATATCCAACGATTGCTCTCTATTCTTCCGACTACTAAAGGAAATCGGCTCATAATTACCCTGTGCCGAGCCTCCCTTGAGAATGATTTTGCCATGAATTTAACACACGTAGTGTAGTCTTTCTCCATGATATGCAAACGCGTGATCCTCTACAAATATATAGCTGTCTGGTATTCTTATAGATATTTTATTCCATTACAGGTATCAATTATGCATTGATTTGTCCCCAGGGGACAATGCTCGTATTGCAAATATTACTAACAAGGAAGACACCGAAGTTGGCATTCATTGTTGTGTCTAGACAGTTCATACCAAGATAGCAACTTTGACATCACATCTACCAGAAATACTATGCTATAGAGGCCAAACAAAAGCATTAATGAAAATCTGTCAAAATTCTATTCCTTGTCGCAACTGACCTATAACCGCAATCCGTCAGTTAGATACAACGGATCGACAAGGCAAATCTTGGTTAAAACTAACTTTATCATAAACCGGTAGAACTCCTCTCTGATCTTGCAAAAAGCCGTTAACGTGGAGATCCATGGTTGTCAAGTCAGGTAAAGATCAAGAAGCTATTCAGGGCTACTTGGTGTATTCTTCGCCGACATCCTTCGACGTGGACGCTCCTTGTTATAGAAGCGTGTAAGGAACGCTGAGGCTTCTGTTGATGACTTTCGCCTGGGCAGCCGTCGCCGAGAAGCTTGTGGGGCACCGATGGTATCGGTAGATGAGAGTTGAGATCGGCGGTAGGAAGAAATGGGCATTTGGAAATACAGTATAGCTTCAGTTCATGGATTAATAGTGAACATTGAGGTGAGATTAAGTGGGCTGGAAGGATCTATTTATATCATTCCACAAGGCAACCCAATACAACCATATTACTTACGTTGTGTGTACGTCAGACAGAGCGATAGAATGATGTCCAGCAAAATGAAATCTTGTCAGGTCAGGGCAGGTAAGTGAGCTTGGTAAGACGATAATGATGCGTACTGAGACACTTTCAAGGCCTACTGATATATTTAGTCGCCAAAAACCGGTTCAAAACGTGCCATTACACTGGTTGACTTGGCCACACTCAGCTACCTGTACTCCGAGCAAAATAAACTTGGACAAGTTCATAGATAAACTGGACACAATTTACACGCACAATATCTGGGGGCAACGGTCGATAACTTAAGATCTTGCTTCATCGGGGATCTTCCTCAGCATGTCACCGAATCCATCCATCGACGCCGGCATTAATCCAGAAACGGTCCCATAACGTGGTTTAACAGGATAGTCTGACAGAATGAGCCTGCCATACTATCGGATTCGGAATCACCCAAGCATGTTCGAAAGCTGACAGCTCTTGGCTGTCTTCCTCCTCGATGTGCTGCACTACGTTGGCCCAGAGGCTTTAACTATGACAATTGACTCAGGCCCACAGGGCCGAAGCCCTTGGAATTTGTCGAGGTCTTCCTATACCCATGAAAGTTTACTTCCCAGTAACTTCACCTGTGCCTAGCTATTGAATAAAATAGGTACACTAGGAAGGCTTGGTATCTGATATTTATGTCGATCCAGATCCGGTAGAGCAACTTCTCCATCTTTGGGTATACCGCGAGCTCTTCACCGATGGGAATGGTGGGAAAACTCCCGGCTCAATTGGTTCTGCCATCGTCCATTTTTGCTCTTGGTTTTGGGGCTCACAGTTCGATTACAAGTATCCTCCAATTCGCGATGATCGCCCTTGATCAGTTCGGATACGCGTACAGCTCCGGAGCAGTAATGCATGAGAGACCTGAAGGCCTTGAACACATCTCCAGAGCAGTGCAGTCTCTCGTCCGAAGCAGGATTTCACGTTGCCATTCATTGGTTTGTATGTCAATCCAGTGATATGATACACAATCGAAAACAGCCCACTGGCATTTCGCGTGTTCTTCTACCGCGAAGCACAATACCATCAAATTAAGGTCAGCAACCGCCAAGTTCCAGTATATTGCCCTTATATGGCTTTCCGATATTTGTCTTCGAAGCTCGATAGACAAAGTCACATCCCAAGGATCTGACGGCTGTCGGCAGCTCATAAATTACCATCGAGTCAAGTCCAGAAAGGATCACTAGGGTCGAAGGTCACTTGATTTAACCGGAGAGATTGGTATGTTGCTTGTTTTTTCCACAACAATTGCTATACTTGTAGGGCAGAACATTGTTGAGTTGAGCGTTGGGGCCTAGACACCTTGGATACCGGGCCTCCTTTTTCTCGTCGTATGCGTAACTAAGTCATCAATATGACTTCATCCCACGACCATGACTCACTCTCGCCTAAGGAGTTGGTGCTTCTGCATTTCATTTGCAATATTTTCTTCGTCCCCACAACTTGTCACATAGTCCTGCGGGATCAGACCACTTTGAACAGTCAAACCACGACAGGAATAACATGGATCGAAACTCCACGACCAAAGCCCTCTCTCTATGGGAAATACTGCATCCCATCCTCATCAACCTAGACATGCGAACTCTTCTCCACGCACAGCGAGTGTGCCGCCTTTGGCATCACATCACCACTAAATCAAGGAGCCTTCAGAAGGCCCTATTCTTCCTGCCCGTGGAAGAGCGTCAGGCTACGGCCTCTGATGAACGACGGAGCCAGATAAACCCTCTATTCAGGGAGATTCTCTGGCCTCAGCTATCATGGCTTGCAACTTGCGGTCGCAAGCTTAAATACTCGGAGCGCAAACGACAAGCTAAGACCCGTAGGATTCCAATTCTCCGTTCAGAGAACGCTAGCTGGCGGCGAATGCTCATTCGACAGCCCCCACCGATTACAATAGGTATTAAGGGCGAAGATGAAAATTTCTCTCCAGCCCCGATCATATATTATGACGAAGACATCTCCACTGATACTCTCTGGGCCCTGACGAATATATCCTTCTTCGCCGATCACTGTTTCACGCGATGCATATTCAGTGGCGACAACAGCTGGAAGGAGAGCTGTCCGCAGGAAGCCGAGCTCATCTCCGACCAAGATCTTAAAAAATGTGATATTTTAGTTATGGGGCACTGGCCGCCTAATTATCTTCTCAGGATGATGCAATGGATCCTGAGATACGAAACCCACTACACCGGCCTATCTCTACGGACAGACATACACCCACCATTGCTCGATTTCTATTACTTGTTTAAAAGAGATAGATCGCTGATGGCGCACGATTGGACCTTTGTCATTGCCAATCACAACGGACCAGTTTGGACATATAATGTTGACGACATGGCTCGGGATGGTGAATCTACTCTCGCCGGCGACACGTATCGGACTCAGCTGAATCCTTTGACTGAGGAAGAAGCAACAGTGGTAAAACAGATTGTGAACCATGAATCACTTCCTCGAGGAGTTATACCTGCCGCGAACTATTTAAACCGGTTCTTGCGTGTTATGGCAAAGCTGTTTGAGAAGGGCATTTTGCCAAAGGTTGTGTTTGAAGAGCATAGAATCATCTACGGGGTCCGTTGAGTGAGACCTCTGAATGGGAATGTATAAGTCACAGTTGTTCCAAGTCTTCCCTATCTTGTTTTGAGAGCACACCGCGCTTGCTTGTTCTATCTTTCATGTCATCGAATCTTGCTATATTGTTCTATTTATAATAACGTATATGCCCGAGTTTAGGTATATGTGAAATAAAGCTAGTACCACTTGGTTTTTTCCTTACGCCGTTTACTACACTGCCTTGGATAAATACATATACTCGATTCATACTACTTCATTACCTGAGATAGCGCACTACAAGTCGGGCAAGTAGTACACCGAGAGAACGAAAAATGTCCTTCCTGATAAACAAACTTGGGCTTCAGGCATGTCTGCACATGACGAACAGCCACACAAGGGGAAGGTAGCTTTCTGTTCGGATAGTCCGGTCAAAGTAGCACCTCCTTGGCAACTACCCAGAAGTTTTAGTTAAATTTAATATCATTCTCGCCGAGGTGGGGTTGGGAAGGTGTCAGTGGAGATTGGGCGCGGGAGCGTTGGGACGCTCGTATCTCAACACTTCCATATTGATTGTATCGTAATTCATAATATTCTTACTAAGATCCGCTAGGATTGAGTAATGACGTTTTCTGATCTCCGCCGAAACGAAATTTATTCCTCTCCCTAGCTGGTTAGCACGAAAACCTCATACCATACATAGATAATCCTACACTTGCAGCCTCGTCATGGTTGTCGGCAGCTGCTTCTGCGGAGAGATCCGCGTAGAATATACCGGCGAGCCCATCACATCGGTGAGTATATTCTCTCCAGCAAGTGGCTGGTCGAGTGCTAACATGTCCGATATAGGCATTGTGCCATTGTTACGACTGTCGCAAACTGACCGGGACTCTCTTCACCTACAGTTTCGTCGTCCTCATGGCAGACCTGAAGATTTCGGGCAGTCCCAAAGAGGTGGCCAAAAGAGCCGACAGCGGGAATCGTATCAAGAACTACTTCTGTTCAAATTGTGGTTCGTGATTGGCAGGTTCCGAATTGAAGTTAATATAACTAAAGAGAATTGGCAGGGACACCGATCTACGGGCACAAGATCCAGCCGTCGGGGATTCCCGAGGAGATCACCATTCTTCGGGCCGGAATCTTTGATGATATTGAGTTTCTGGACCAGCACAAACCAAAGGCAGAAATATTTAGACTCGGACGTGTCAAGTGGATGTGCCCTCTGGAAGGGACAGATCAATTCATCGGCATGCCGCCGCTGTCGTAGTGATCTTGAAGTCTTGATTATTAAAATAAATAATGTACATAAAAAGAAATGAGGCATACGTCAGTCTAGTCGTATTCTGTTGGATTATCTACTTGAGTCAGTGTATATGATTTTATTTGTTCCCCCTCGTATTGGCTAATAGCTCTTCGTGTAGATGTTGGTCTAGCAGCGAACGGCGCAACAGGTTGAGGCTATGTTGGCGAGATCTCATCCCAGCGACTGCAACCCTTCACGGCAGGCTTGAGGGCAGCTGTAACCTGCACCGTATTTGTAGTGATGAGCAACCTGGTTCAATACATGACCAACGTCAACAAATGGGACGGGGGCCTGAAGGCCGGTTAGTTCTACGCAGGGGTCGGGTTTCCATTTAGCCTCGGAATGTGGTTCCTGATTCCGGAGACTTCAGGGTAAGTCATCTCCGTATGGGAGCTGTGATGCCTGTCTCAATGTCCGGGTATGCTAAATATAATTTGGCCTAGACCCTCTGCCGCAGAGTTGGACGAATTGTTCGAGAGGAAGATTAAGCCATGGCAATTTCACAAAACCGAGACCGCTACCCAACGTTTTGTCCAGATCAGTAGAGCGGAGGATAGCTGAGAGTGTATAATGGCACACTGGTGTACGCCACGGGTATTTAGTGTGAGAGCTACTGTGGTCTTGCCTGAAATTTGGATTTACATGATCCGATTCCCCTTCTCCAGTTCTTCATAGCTATTTTGCTGGCTGGCACACAGGTAGTAGGCTTGCGCCATGTAAATATCCAGCGTAGGATAGAGAGGAGGAAGACTGTCCACAGAACGTTAGATTCAATCTCGTCTAGATGCTTCCAAACAGTCACGTCATATTATGATCCTAATAAGATTCTAAATCCGGCAAAGATCAGCCCCAGCCCCTTGATTCCAACTTTCGCCTCGGACTTCTTCATGGAACGCTGAACGAAGGTCCATATTGAAGTGTCTTGGCTACGATGGCTAGTTTAAAATCAACAATATTTTCTTCCGTACTCGTGCCCCTGCTCTTTGCTTCCCATGGGGCAGCAGTACCAAAGCCATCGTCCTGCAATGCCGACGCGCGTCCCTACTCAGCCTGGATGGCCGACAGTGTCATCTCTCGCGGACAGGCCGTCTTGCCTCCGGGAACAACACCCGAAGCGGCGACCTTTCTCCAGATAGGTGTTTTTCAAAACGCTATCCTGCGTGTGAAGGAGTATTATGGTTCCCTAGAAAGCGCGTGCGCACAGGCCGATTGGGATGCGTACCTGGAAGAAAGTACGCAAAGCGTCACTCCTTGGCTTCTGAACACCACCAAGGATACTCAGTATCCTCTGGATCGATTCTCGGACGGAAATGGTCTGTTTTACCAGTGAGTCTACTAGATGGAACCTAGCTGGCATTATTCCTCAAGAATATGGTCCTCGTTTCTCGAGAAAGCGCTCCAGAGCTCACAAACAGTTAGATATGACAAAACGGCAAACGAAACCTATAAGGCAGCGCTGGATGCATTGCAGCAGTCTATCTATATGCAACCTAGAAATCAATATGGTATGTAGATGCCATAAAGAAAGAATAGGCAAAGTGATGCAAAGCATTTCAGGGCATATCTTTACGCATTTTTTCAGCCTTTAGAAAGCTAACTATGCATAGGAGGTTACTGGTATTTCAAGTACCCAAATTGGAGTTATCTTGATGGGATGTACTCGCTCATCCCCTTCTATTCCACCTACACGGCCAACTTCGCGGCAGAGAATAGTAGTGCCGTAGGACAGGATCTTGTCTACCAGCTCGATCTCCTCTGGTCCCATTGTCGCCAGAACAACACCGGCCTATTGGTCCATGGCTACGACGCATCGAAAACGGCCATCTGGGCAAATCCGGTCACAGGTGGGAGTCCAATTGTGTGGATTCGCTCTTTGGGCTGGTATATGATGGCCTTGGTAGACATTCTGGAGATCGCAGGCCAGCAAGGTGTCCTGAGTCAGGAGCAGTGGAACCATGTCCACGAACGATTCGTTAGCCTGTCTAATGCAGTCATGGCGGCGGCTGATCCAGACACTGGATGCTGGTGGCAAGTCATGACAGATCCAAACAGAGAGGGCAATTACATCGAGTCTAGCGGGTCAGCAATGTTCACATATGCGCTCTACAAGGGTGCGCGACTCGGCTATTTGGACGGTATCACTGCGAAAGCCTTGTTACCAGCAGCCACCGCTAGTAAATGCTATGGTCATCTTCTCCAAGACTTCGTGGTCGACAACAAGAACGGAACACTGGGCTATAATGGCACGGTATCCGTCTGTAGTCTGAGCTCGAATGCAACCTACGAGGTATGTTCTCCATATAACACAATACCTATTGATCAATATTCAGCTAACGTGCGGAACAACTCTAGTATTACGTCCACCAGCCTCTTCTTTACAACAGCTTGCATGGTTCTTCCTCCTTTGTTCTTGCAAGCGTGGAGCACGAGCGTGCCTCTGATTTGTCTAGCAATTAAGGATGCTCCTTACCTTTTGAATTAGACAACAATTTAAATTGGTTGACCATGTATCCCTACTATAGACGACAGCCATGAGGTCATTTGACTTGATCGCTGTGTAAACATCATCCCCTGCGGGTTTTCCAGAAATATTGCTTTTCCAACTATCCTCATGACCGACCCTACATTGCGATAACAACCTCCATATCTCAACAAGTGCGTGGCTTTTCATTGCCATGGTTCCTTGTCAATGAAGCACTGGCTACCCTTGTTGGCAAGCTAGAATATCGCAAGAAACCGGGAACATTGGAGTACAATCCGGTTTCCTTTGGTATGACCAAGGAAGTCAAAGGCATTATGTCGGTTCATAGTGAACATAAGATCAGCCGTAGCTTGTCTCTGACTAAAGCCACCACCAAAAGGGCTGTAGTCCTGACTCACTCGCGGTCTGGGCCAGCCACATCCTGAGACTAGGAAGTGGGTCGTTGATCCTGATAGACCCCTTACAATTTGCAGGCCTCACCCCACTGTGGAGCTTAACAGTATCCGATTATAGATTCGCCAGGTGTTGATCTTGTTGTATGGTTCTACCCAATGGACCATGTCTCAGGCCTGTTCCCAGTGAGAAGAGCCCAAGTAAAACATAGTCTGCTGTTGGAGACATGTCCGATGGACAGTCCACAATTGCATGGAATATTATAAGGCTAGCTTTTCGATCTACGTTTATTGGGCGGTCCTTTCAGTCAATCCTTATAATCGTCATGATATTAGTCATTCTCCCACAACGACATGAATTTATTTTATATTATATTATTTTGTGGCACAGAAACTAGAAGCTAGGGGACCATGTTACTGTGAAATCATGACCGAAGCATACGAATTTACCTCATTGGTCTGACTCACTTTCCGCTAACTAGTCAGGACTTTGTGGTTACTTTTAAGCTTGACCACGATGCAGGTACGGAGTAGTGAAAAGTGGTGCTATTGAACGTCAGGTAGCCTCGAGATATTGGCCCTCTAATAGTCTCGTGCTGATCTCCATATAGGTTGCGACAATGATCTAGAGACTGTCATCCATCAATACTCTCCTAATCAAACATCCCTTCTGGATAAAACCGATCCACAGATTGCTGATCATTGCCCAGCTACCACAATAGGAATGTCCGTTCCTAAGCCCTATCTTGATACCACTTGTCTCAGAAAGACGTTTATTTCCCTGGCCTTCATTTCCACAACGCATATTCATCGGATAGTACATCGACCATTGTCAAGATTAAGTCTTGGCATGTCTCTCCTCCAGTTATTGTTGTTTTGGATCTATTCTCTTTCCGTTCTCGGCCGTTTCACCGCGGTAATATGTGTAGCTGGCAATAGTCCCCGGTGGAGGGCTCTTAGGAAATGATCATGTCTCGGAGTATTCCCGATATAACATGGCAACCCTGATATAAGACCATTGTTCCCCTTGACCTGGTCGCATTGAGCGCAATCCACTGACCAACCTCAGACACTCGTTCGACATCCCATCCGCTCATTTCAACCTCCGTCGTGTATCGCCGCTGGGAATTTACCTGCATCGCATTACTGTCTTTTCCAACTGTCAAAATGCAACTCACTCATTTGTCTGCCGTCCTTCTTCTCTCTGGAGCCTACGCTGCAGTAGCACCGGAAGGTCCCGCACCCACTGAAATCCCAGGTGGCTGCAACCCAGCGCACCCTGGTAGCTGCCCCGAGATCGCCACCGAGATTCCAGGTGGCCTGGGCTGCAACCCTGCCCATCCGGGCAGCTGTCCTG
>NW_015378444.1:0-31777 GCF_001204775.2 Aspergillus nomiae NRRL 13137
TTTAAAGACGGAAGCGCACTATGCGCGTGATATCAGTTCGGGTAAATATGCTCGGGTGTTCTCATACACCAAAAATGTGACCCATGTACTTGGCAGCACCCGCAATATATTTGGCCCCAGACCCTTGTAGAAACCGGCCACTCCCTCTCTGGCCCAGATCTGCAAAGCCGCATCTCGAACCCCCCGGTACATAAGATGAGCATCATAAGTTTGCAACCGGGACCGCAACACTTGGTATGGATATGTGACAACCCCGGCGAATATTTTCGAGAGACTAGAGATGATGAAGAGATCTAGGTTACCGAGTCCTCGCCACCGCACTTGTGTTGATCCCACATAGCCATCGCTAGACATCGTCGCAGATGATGTCTTGATCCGGTGCAGTTTCAACTTTTCATAAGCCATGAACTGGAGCGCGCCATGGCTTACTCCAAAAAGAGCTGGAAGAAGACCACGATAGAAGCCTGGAATACCCTCTTGATTATATATCTGTGAGGCACCAGTGGTGAAAGATGCATACGCTCCGGGCGTCCTAGAACTAGTCGATAACATACGAGTCTTAATGACCCAGATAGGATTTGTCAAGATAGATGTCAGCATGCCTGATGTAAAGAACCGATTAAGTCAGTCACCACAAAATTCAGATTTGCGAGCCAGCGTTAAGAATTCAAGCATACCAGCGGCCCCCGAGGCAAGAAAATAATCGGAGGATGTAAGCTCTTCCTCCCGAGAGCTGCGCCAAGTACGCATTGCAGTCTTGATATTGCCATAGCACAAGAAATAAAGGGCCCAGCTGGTCGAGTTGCCGATGATATTGGGCGTCAGTCCCCGGTAGAACGCTCTGATGCCGCCTTCATTCTGGTATATACCGCGGACGACGCGAAGCGAACCGCCCACTCGAGAGGATGAGGATCGGTCAACTAAGTCATTCAGGGGTGAGAAGATTTAGCGACCATCACACACACTCATACATCCCAAGCGAGTGTCAACTCAATCGAAATGAAGGGCAGAAGTAGGGGCAGAGGATTGCATGCGTATACACACAAGGACCCGGCTTACCTTGTAGTCGAGTTTTGATCAAATCCAAGGGATGGAGACACAACGTAGAAACAATTCCAGCCGTAAATCCCGCTACGCTCTCCACAAAGGATGACGACAAGCCATCCTGGCCGTTCATGAACCTTTTGTTACTCCTCCCTGGGTTGCGTTCGTATAGCTTGGTAGAGTGACGGATGGTTGGTTCCGTCATCGACTTTTTCGTCTCCCTCGGCCCGCGTATCGATTACAGTTCGGCGGCAGATATTGCCTGTTCGCGCCTAGATCAGGAAGTAATCAACTTATAGATAACAAGGACCTTTCTCAGACCAACGGCGAATTGGCTGCGATTTAATGTAGACAAATGTCCAGTCAATTCATTCGATTAAAGAATGGTCGGAAGTCTCAGGGTCTGTCGGTTATCCAAGAAGTCCTTTTTCCTCGTAGTATTCCGCTCATGCTTATTCACCTAGCGCTTGACAGTCAACTTCTACAGACCGAAGCACAGTCATATATGTTCATCATCAGAAAGTACCCTGATATAAATAAAAAAAATCCTTAAAAATACATGGTGTTAATTTGAAGCTCCCATCATCGATATAATAAACTGAATAAGACAGACTTCCCATCCTTCGCTCAGCCATGAGTTGAAAACTCCCGCTGTAGGCGAAAAAGGCACAACAGAAAAAAAAGAAAACCTCTCGGCCCTGAAAGACTGTTATTTATTATCGGCAAATCCTTAGAGCTCATACACTTTATGCGAGCGGTGAAAACAACCTGGCCATAACATCAGCTCAAATTTCTGATATCGGGAAGGCGAGGGAAGGAGTTCGTTAGAAATACTTGAACAAAGATGGTTTGGGTTCGCTATACGTGTAACCTATCAGCTTAATCAGTACACATAGTTCTCAAAACATCCATGTCGCAATAAAATAAAGTCACCATACCAAGATAAACAATCAAGGGCAGATATCCGCTGCACGCCGAGTCAGTTTTTGTCGTATTTCACGGTGCTCATGTGTCGGGCGACTCACTAGTGAATAGCGACCCTTGAAACATCAATAACCTTGGAGATGCGCTCCTAACGTAAAGAAGACTATCAGTAATCGTTACATGGTTCTGTTGAGGATTGTATGTCTAACCTTGGTCTCTTCCGAAAACTGAACCATTGTGATAGCCACGAAGAGTGTAGGTGTCCAGAGAGCTTTATTGGGATAGACAGCGGTGGATATTATATCTCCAAAAGGATCAAATCTTGGTAAATTGTTTGAGGGTAGAATTACCAAAGCAAAAGGAAAGGATGTCAGTCAAGTAAAAGCGGAGAATACGTAGTTGGCGGAGAAGGAAGAAAGACGGCGAAAGCTCAAAACTTTTCGGGGGCTAAAAACAGCTTGCCGCCGATAAACCCAACTGCAGGATTATTGTATTCACCCTACTCCCACCTTTGTTAAACATTGATTCGACACATCTCGTTCTAACACAATCACTGTCTGATAGCTTTTTGTACCATATTATCGGCAATCTTACATATTATCTCCTAGATACTTTCTGCTAAGTCGTCTACCTACCGATTACCGCTACGCTGCATACGCGCCGCCATGTCCGGTGCAAGGCATTGGTGAGTGGCTGTTTCCCCATTCTAGGGGTTACAAGAGTTTCAGACACTAACAGCTGCTATAGGGAGCAGGATAAAGAGGCCACCGTCTACATTGGCAATCTTGATGAAAGGGTCACAGATAGCCTGGTATGGGAGTTGATGCTGCAGGCAGGGCGCATCGTTAACGTTCACCTGCCGAAAGATCGAGTCACACAGTCCCACCAAGGTTACGGGTTTGTTGAATTCATCAGCGAAGAGGATGCAGAATATGCATCCCGAATAATGAACAGCATCCGTTTATATGGGAAGCCAATACGCGTGAACAAAGCGTCTGCTGACAAGCAGAAGTCTGTGGAAATTGGCGCAGAACTTTTTGTTGGTAACCTTGACCCCATGGTCACGGAACAAGTCCTTTATGATACATTTAGTCGGTTTGGGAATTTGGTCAATTTACCGAAGGTAATCTCGACTATCTGCCGTCTTTGAGAGGTGTGGGCTAACCTTGTCGCAGATTGCACGGGATGACAATAATCTATCAAAGGGCTATGGTTTTGTGTCGTTCGGCGATTTTGAGTCATCGGATGCCGCCATAGCAAACATGAATGGCCAGTACCTCATGAATAAACAGGTCTCGGTACAATACGCCTATAAGAAAGATGGCAAGGGTGAACGTCATGGTGATCAGGCTGAGCGGATGTTAGCTGCGCAAGCCCGCAAGCATAACGTACGCCCGCCGACTCAGCCGTTACCATCACCATTCTCAGGTTCAGGGACCCCTATGGTGCCCCCGACCATGGCCAATGGTGACAGCTCTAGGCCGATCAGCACTGGACCTCCTGACCTAGGGATAGGCAGAGGCGTTGCCCCCCCTAATGTTGGTTTTTCGAATGTGCCTCCCCCACAACACAGGTCTGTTCCACCTGCGACACCTTTGGCAAATCCACCACCAGGCTTGCCAGCACGGCCTCCACCTTCACAAGCCGGCTATGGAGGTCCACCGCAGGCTTTCTTACCTCCAGCCTTCAACAATACGGGTCAGCAACCATCTTTTCCTCCACAAACAGCGCCACCTCCAGGCTTCGCGCCTCCCGGCTTTGGCCCTCCTACTGGGAATGCAGCACCCCCGCCACCATTACCCCAAGGATTTCAGCAGCCAGCCTATGGTCGGGGCCGATGAGCATTCAGCTCAATGTGTTAGTTTGGAAGTTAGCCCCCTTCCCAATGAGTACTTGGTTGGGAGCTGCTTGGATATGATGTAACAATTCATCAGAAGAATAGGCCCGAAAAGCTAGGTGGGAAACGAACATCCTTGAAAACTGGGAAGAACCCGAACCCCAATATCTTTCGCATACCAGCCAATCGAGAACCCCGATATCAGTGCTGGACTCAGGTTTAGCGGAGCACACAACATGTGTATATGGAACCTTCCCTATTATTCTCTCTTCTAGCACTCATGGTTGCACCTTTCATTAGGTGCAGACATTGCATGAAATAGGACCCGTGGTTTTAATGCATATAGGCAGATCTCTTGAAGCTCAGATTCTAAGGACAATGAGAATTAGAGGCAAGGCTATTTTAAATAAATTGCTAGTTGAGAGTGCAATCACAAACGTCATCGATCCTTAGTGTGTCTATAGCAGGTACTTGGCTTTGTGCATTAAGGATATTTATGACTTGAATAGAGAGAGGGAAAATGAAAAAGAACTTTCATATGAAGTCTCGCAGACATATTGCCAGGGCCCTAGAAAAGAGGAAAGAGTGAAGAAAGGGAAAAGAATCAATGGTTGCATGTAATACGGTACAGAAAGTGTCTCATGGCCAACGCCATGTTATGAGAATGAAACAAATTTCGGGTCCCTGGGCCGGCCATCGGGACCAATGTTGTTCTTAGCAAAACGCTGCTCGGTATATATCCGGCGAGCTTCATCAAAGTCTATCTTTTGGCGTTTCATGATCTTCCTGATTTGCCGTTTAGCTTGGTTATCCAACCCAGCCCTAGTGTCACCATCTGCAATGTTGGCGGAGAGGTCAAACTGCGTCGATGTCAGTCCCGTCTCTAGGTCATCGGCGAAACTAGAAGGTAGGCGATCGTATATGTAATCAGGAAGTGGGACTAAAGACAACCAACGGGCCCGGGTAAGATAGAGGACTTTCAAACTTGTCAGCATGATACCCAGTCGGAACTACTTTTTGGATTAGCTTGAGTGCAATATACCTGTACCGCAAACCACAACAGAGATTGTCAAAACGTATAGAAGATAGTATGCCATGGCGACTAGGTCAGTTGGATGGCTGCAAAGCTAGTCAAACAACAGACAGTGTGAGATAACGTTAACGGCCTCCCCAATACCGGAGGTGAACGGCAAAGTGTTGCGAAGCGCAAATGGCCAAAACTCCTAAAATTATGAATGAGGGATTCTCAACTGGCAGGCAGCTGCCACCGTCAGAGCATATGATGCTTTGGGTTGGAACCAGGATAACCCGGTAGCCTGGGGAGGTCTAATAGTAGGACTCCGTAGAACGGAGAAGGGAAGGCCTGGAAGAGGCAAGTGGGTCTGTGGCTGAACACTTCTCTGATGCCTTCGATCTGAGGCAGCAACCCTGTTTCCATGCACTATTCCTAAAGCGGTCCGCTTAGCGAGACCGCAGACTGCCATTCTTGGCGCTGGCACACACAATCCATCGTTCAGTATACCAGCCTTTGCGTCGACTGATTTCGATCCGTCCTCAATCCACCAGCCTGAAAGAGATAATTCACAATGGCCGCTCAAAGACAGAACGTTTCCAGCGACCTGGTCTGGCAGCTCACCCGTACGTTTAACTCTTCTACGCCATACTCGGCATTCATACCTACTCTCCATCCATCTACGTCAATTTATCTGATGCCCTGGATGTCCAACTAATCCCTAACATTATGAACAGGCAACCAGAATGCTTTTCTGGTCAAGCGTAACAGCGGCGGTGGCTCTCAGTTCTCCCGTGATCCCTTGAACTTGCAGAACAAGCACTCTTTCAAGGTACGAGAGCCCTGATGCCGATGATTTTCATACAGAGGCTGTTTTCATTTTCCTTGATTCTCCTATCTCAGAGTGCCGATGACTAACATCGATATCGCTTTATTTCAGCACGCTGGATACGCCAACACCAAGGTATTCACGCCCTACAGCCACCAATGACTTAAATGTATGCCCGGACTTGTTTTAACCTGCGATAACAGGCTATTGGTGTGCAGCCCACTGAGAACGGTGGCGTTGTTGTTATTACCAAGAAGTCTGGCAATGCTCAGCAGCCTGGAAAGAATGCCGTTCGCGTGACCTTTGGCCCCAAGGCCTCTACCCGCAAGTAAGCAGAACCGACCACCTCACTCTTCATGGGTGAAGAATCAACTATCACGTGTCTGTGCTAACTGCCTGGTTGTCACTTTTGTTAGGATCTACAAGGGTGTTGCAGACAAGACCGCAAAGAACGGCTACCGTGCTGACCTCCGTGAGGACGCTGTTGCTCGTGTGAGCGCCATTCGCCGTTCTCAGAAGCCTAAGAAGGATACTCCCCCCCAGAAGCCCAGAGGTGCTCAGGCCCGGAAGGCCGCTGAGCAAGAGTCGGCATAAAGGACAGGACTCGAAGACGAGTAGTCGCAAGGGTTGGGCGCATCAAGCATAGTGGCGCCATGCTGGTCAAGGGCGGAAGCGCCCATGTAATTTAGCAATACTGCTACCGGGGCAAATGTGCACCAGGCCATTCAAAAAGAGAATTAAAAGAACCAAAAAGACAAAAACACAAAGAAACACGAGATATGAATACCCATTTCCCCGGACGTCCACCTTTGGTTTACCTAGTCCGATTGACGGGGGAACGATCAAACTCTACGTCGTAGTTTTATTCTCCAGCTGGTGTTATGGTCACAAGACTTAGCACATGCTTCTAGTAATAAACAGGATTCTACAACCGATGTTCGGGCCGACGGGGGACGAAAGGTTTAGGGATAAGCGCGAGGCTGTTTTCCTTGAACCGTAGATAGATCCAGATCACCCACCCGCCTTTTTCCGAGGTCTCAACGGCCCAATGGTACAAAACCGGCTGATGGCCTCGGGCATGGTAGTAGGATCCATGAATAGAGGAATTGCCGGAATCCGGGCCGTCGACTTGTTCGGGGGGAGCCGTAAGGAAGTTAAGGACGTGGTATGGGTGGCTGGGATGGCTAGGAATTACCTATTATTTCCATGGATCCAACCCATGGCTCGGATACTATTTTGTTTGCTGTACGTATGTATGTATGTATGTATGTATGTATGGCATACACACAGCCCTTACATGCATCCTATCATCAGGTACAGGATGTACTGTGCGGTGTACATCGTGCTGTGCAGGACCCCAGTGATGCGCTATAAGGAAATTGCCGGAATCTGTTGAACTGTATAACTGTAGTACCGGAGGTTTGGGGAAATGGTGTTGTAATTCGTATTGGTTCCCAATTATTCTAATTCCTGTGGATATGACGATCTAGCAATGTATTAGGTACTCCGGACTCAGTAATGTGGTTTTCTCCACATGTGATTGATCTTGGGAACTGTCAGTCATACCTAGGAATCAAGAGACACAAGAGCTATATATATGTGTAGGGGTTTTCCTCAGAAAGGATTACTACTGGGCGTACAATCTCCCGATTATATCTACTTGATTGCTTCCGTACCCCTCCCCCCACCCCTCTTCCCCCCCAATTTCCTTTTCCTTTTCCTTTCCCTCCCCTCTTGGCTTATTTACCCCTCTTTCCCTGCTTTAAACCCAGTGTTCCATCCTCCCTCCACCCCACATTGACGGTCTCCATCCATTTCTTTATCCTCCTTGTCCTTCAAACTACCCAGATCGCTAACACATCCCTTTATAACGGAACAGACCAATTCAATTGTTTGATTCATAAATCTCCATCATGGTCAAAGCAGGTGAGTTAGTAATCTTTAGCAGATGGCACTCTCCATAAGTACTAACTCGAAGTGCAGCGGTACTTGGAGCTTCTGGTGGCATTGGCCAGGTATATCTCTATCCCTGACCTCCGTGATCTCAGTATGACCTTGTTTGATACTGACTATCTATCAAGCCACTGTCTCTCTTGTTGAAGACCTGTCCCTTGGTTGACGAGCTTGCTCTATACGATGTTGTAAACACTCCTGGTGTTACTGCTGATCTCTCCCACATCTCATCTATCGCTGTACGTCGCTGCCCTAATACAAATTGCCCCATGGAAGGGGCGAAAATGGTATCTAACCTGAGCGATTAGAAAATCTCCGGCTTTCTGCCCAAGGATGATGGGCTGAAGCATGCCCTTACTGGTGCTGACATTGTTGTCATTCCGGCCGGTATCCCTCGTAAGTCCCTACCCTTTCGCATTTCTCCTTGTATATTTCGCTGGTGGTTGGTTTTCTGATTGTTAATAGGCAAGCCTGGTATGACCCGTGACGACCTCTTCAAGATCAACGCCGGCATAGTGCGAGACTTGGTCAAGGGCATTGCCGAATTCTGCCCCAAGGCCTTTGTCCTGGTTATCTCAAACCCCGTTAATTCTACTGTTCCTATTGCTGCAGAGGTGCTCAAAGCTGCTGGCGTCTTTGACCCCAAGCGCCTCTTCGGTGTCACCACCCTGGATGTCGTTCGTGCAGAGACATTCACCCAAGAGTTCTCGGGCCAGAAGAATCCTTCTGATGTTAAAATCCCAGTTGTGGGTGGCCACTCTGGCGAGACCATTGTCCCCCTATTCAGCAAGACTACTCCCGCGGTTCAGATACCTGAGGAGAAGTATGACGCACTGATCCACCGTGGGTAGTCCCAAAGAATCTCATGAATACCCGGCTGTAACCACTAACCTTACTTCAGGTGTCCAATTTGGTGGAGATGAGGTGGTCCAAGCTAAGGAGGGCGCTGGTTCCGCAACCTTGTCTATGGCCTATGCCGGTTACAGGTAGGGATACTAGCGTGCTGTGAAAATACCCGCGGCTAACATGCCATAGGTTCGCCGAGAGTGTTATCAAAGCTTCAAAGGGTCAAACGGGCATTGTCGAGCCTACCTTCGTCTACCTGCCTGGAATTCCCGGTGGTGATGAGATTGTCCAGGCAACTGGCGTGGAATTCTTCTCTACTCTCGTAACCCTAGGAGTAAGATTCAAAACCTCACAGAATCTTCTTTCATACCACGGTAGGCTAACACTATCAAACAGACCAATGGCGCAGAGAAGGCTAGCAACGTTCTGGAGGGCGTGACCGACAAGGAAAAGAAGCTCCTCGAGGCTTGCACGAAAGGCCTTAAGGGTAATATCGAGAAGGGCATCGACTTCGTCAAGAACCCACCACCAAAGTAAACGCGCCCACCCCCGTTCATCAGCTGCAGGATTCCCACCCACCAGTCGGTTATTTGCCATCTATATCGCACTCCTGTCTCCATCGAAAGGACCTCGTTCTTTCGGTGACTTACTTTCCAATTCACGAAACTGAAAGAACCCCGCTAATCATTGATACCTGAGCAAGATAGGCTTTGAAGCATGAGATTATTTAAAGACGAATGGATGAATGTGGAATCGTGTCGTTTCGGTGGAAGAGGATAGCAAAGACAGGCAGAATGGAAACGTAATTGTACTCCTCATATCTGCACGCACTTGTCTCAATGTACTGTAGGAGCAGGGAAAGTGGCCTGTGACCCGATTGTAGAGCATTAGCCGAATCGGCTACCCAGTCTATCTGGTGCTGGGCTCGATTTTCAGGTCGTTTTGAAGTATTGCCTCTAGGCTATCTCCGCTGCGAGAATGGACATCTTGATAACGTACGGGCCAGCTGTTCGCACTCTATTCATGATTTGGGTTGGACTGTTTTGATCTGAAATGTTGCTCCTGGAAGCTCACCCGTCTCGGCCTGAACAGTAGTATTAATTCCCAGGTTTGATAGAGCGCCTCGAATGACACCACATGGGAACCATAGGTACTAGAGCTTGGTTAGACAATAACAATTATTGGCTAATTAAGGGGTCAACTGGTAATCCCATACCGCCTGAGCCATGGACACCGCCTCGCTTCTCATAGACATGCTCATCCTTGCAAATGGCCGAAATGAATTATCGGTCAGAACATATACTCCCTATAAGGATTTGTCAGTCGACCCGCTTCTCTCTCAATGTAGGAGCTGACGTGCGACGATAAACTTGTGTTCATATGGCGACGTGGGTGTGCATACCCGATGATTGGTTTTCAAATTATCGACCTGCTTCTTGAAAAGGATGGTCCATAAGTCTTTGCATAAAAACTTGATAACATCAAGATTATCCGAGAATCTAGGGCGGTCTCGAGAGAATCTACAGAGAGCAAAGGCATAAACACACATGGTTAGCCTGGATTTAGAAAGAACTGAATGGGTGGATTTTCTTGCCTCCCCCCCCAAAAAACCGTAGCTTACCTTTCTGCAAGACCTTGTCCAACTCTGTATCCAAGAGACTCGAGGCGGAAAAATGTTGTTTCCCTAATCTCATCGTCATCGGGGGTCTTATCATCGGTTGAGAGTTCCTTCGCCAGGCGTTCTGCCATAGGTACCAGCTCTATTAGGAGGAAATCAAGACATGAAGCACTTAGAGCCCGTGCCTGGGGCTCAGAGATACTATACGCCGAAGCTGGCGCATCGAGCGACATCACGTTTAAATGTCGTTTGTTGTTGGCCCCTTATGAAGATGAAGATGGCCCCAGAGATAAGTCTGTAGCTGGTTGGAGCGCAGTAACAGCGGTTATCTTTAGGAATCAGTAATCGTATCCCATACCCCCTCTATAGAAATCATGGGAGAATTCTGGCTCAATTCCACCACTGCGTGACAGAGAATGGGTGACGGAAGGATGGTTGGTTCTTACCTCATGCGGCCACGGTTGATCTCCGTTGATTAAATAAGTACGTAGTAAAGAGTGTCGGTAGCAGCGGTTCCGCTTCAGCCCCCATTGAATTTGATTTTATCGGCCTCCCCAGTCCACAAGCAATTGTCCAAACGCTTAAGGTAACTAATTAACTCTTTAATCTGATATATGGAATTGGCCGCCGACGCCATGCACTATTGTCATGCTAAGAGCCTACTTAAAAGATACATGCATAGGCCACGATTAATGAAACATAGATCCGTGTCTCTTTCTGCTCTCCCTCGCAACTATCTTCGAAATTTATGCCCCCGGGAAGAACCCCATGCTAGGCGAGGTCTTGCTACATTGAAGCCAGATGAACAAACGACAGAACGTAGAGTATGATTCATCCCATATTCAAAAAAGATGTGAACGAATTCATTCTCCAATTGAACTTATGCAATGTTATCAAACACCGTAAACCGAATGCGCCGCGACGCCGTTAGATGCTAAGATTGATAAAGTGAGATTATGCATTATAGCCACTTCTTTGGGTGGGAGATTCAGAACTAGTCTGACCGGCGCGAGGAGCAGTCCTGCCATTTGCTAGAGCAGTGTTATATGAACTCTGAAATTCTTGCCGGGGTAAAGATCGATTTAGCAAGCTCAAAGCTGGCCGTTTTGGTGGCCTTACAGGGGAACCATCGTCATTATCGTCATCGCTCCCCGTAAGGTCAATCACCTGGGCTGCAGGGCGTTTGTTTGTTGACAAACGAGTTACAGATGATGTCGATGAAGGCTCCCGTGATTGAGCTGGGGTCTGTTGTAGAGATAAACTCGCGGCTGGAAGAGACTCCTGTTTAACGGGCGTGTTTCCAAGTTCCTTTATCTCTATTAGATCATCATCGTCTGACTCAGGAGTAACTCCACCAGCTTCTGAAACGTCGCCGACTTTCGGATTTGACCATCTGCCGTCTGGTTCCATAACAACTTGTTCAACATCTGGAGATGTTGAGCGAAGTATATCATCAACATACCTATATTGTCAGTACCAGGACCAAAACCAGAACCGCTCCATGATGAACTTACTGATCGATTTGTAATGACTCAAAGCTGGTCGCTTTAGAACACACGGGGCATGACCACGTTGGGGCCTGTTCTTGCAATTGCAGGAAAGAGTATGCATCAAAGCATTGATTATGAGTGCATATTACCGAGCGACAGGGGACCGCGATTCGAAGGGTAGATAAAGGACACTTCAGTGACATAACACTAGATGTTGCAACGATGTCCGTGTCATTCGCTCTGCTTTTCACTGCTGGCCTTTTAAAATTGGTCCTCTAAGAGACACCGAAGAGAAATGTACATACTTTCTCGTAGTACTTGGTCCTTCGAGATTATCTTCCTCATCTTCAACTCAGCTACAAGTTCCTCAACTGGATGCCGCTGAACGAGACTGCCAAGCACAAAGAATCTCTAATAGCAGGTCAGCACTGGAGGCTTGATATCAGAACTGAGAGGGTGCTGGATGGAAAGGGAAAGAAAACGAGATAAAGAGATCAACCCGGGCTCAACGCTTGCCTTTGTAGTGAGGGCATAGGTCATAACAATATGATTCGGATATCCAGGTTTCTTGCGAATATAGTCTGTCACATCAGCAGGCCTCGTCGTACCGGGCTTGTTTTTGAGGCCTCGCAAGTTAGCTTTCACCTCATCAAGATTTGCTTTCAGCTCAACTTGGTGAGGGAAAGCAATGTCCGATTTCGTATACTGATTAAGCCCAGTATCTGCAGCACAGTAAACCATTATCCGTAGGTTCGGATCGGCCTGTAACCTTGAAGCTACATCTTGGTTGAGAATCACCCTAAGTTCTACACTGTCCCTAGTCTGTTCGCGTACTTTGCGATATTAGATGGGAACAGACATGGCAAACTGAGGAGTGACATCTGAAGACTCACCTTTGCATTCTACAACAGGTGTAAGCTGCTGGATAACAGTGTAGAAAGGACTTTCTTTGAAATTTAACTGGCCTAGAAGCAAATGAGAATTTATCCCGGAATGTAAAAACATGAAGATTGGCATCGGGAGGATACCAGAAGTGAGTCCATGCGACGTCATCGGTGCGCTCAATGGCGATGGTCGGTGTTGCGTTGGCAACGGTTGATTAGCTGAAGAAGACTGGTATTGGTGACTAGGTAATGACTGCGGCGTTGAAGGCTGCGGCATTGATCGATGTGCCGTGGCGTACACAGCTCTCTTCAAGTTATCATACCGCTCAATTTGCCCTCCTTGGTTGAGTCTCTCAATGACTAGCAGATCCAAGAAATAGTTAGCTTTCTATACATCTGATCAACTCTTGTGTGCTTCAAGTGAATACTATTGGAAGCCCCGCTGGCTGGAAAACAACGCCGAGAAATTACAAGGACAACAGACAATCAATGATTCGGAGCTGGAGTGAAGCTTTCACTCCAGAAACAGCGAGCCCCTCACTTCTCAGTATCTCCTTTAGCTGCGCATTCGTCATTGTTTTCACCAAAGCAACCACGCTTTGAAGCTCGGACGACTGGCAAACAGAGGCCATGATGGTAGTAAGAGTGGTGCGATCAGCTGTTATAGCATTCAAAGAGTAAGAAGAATTTCAAGAGGGGATTCCAGAACAGGCGCACAATATCTGGCGACTCTGATAAAAGACATCTCAATCCTTCTCTTTACTTGATTTGGCGAAGGCAAAAAAGAGAGAAGATAGGATAAAGTTCCAAAAGCAAACCTCGCTTTGAAATACTACCAGGAGACTTATTTAATGAAAAGAACAGAGCTTCGGTTGGCACACACCCCAGCTGGGATTGTTTTGCGACTGGCCCGGTCGGCGATGATTGCGGAGGTGAGAAAACGGTCTCCGATAGGATGACATAAGATATCCACCGCCCGTAATTTACAACAGTAGAGAAGACAAGAGCAGCTAATCCAAAAAGGGAAGGGGAAAAAAAAACAAAAAACCTTGAACTTAGGAAAGACCGACCATGAAAAGTGAAAGACTGACCACATTCACAGAGCCATTCTCTGCTTCGTCTTATAATTGAGGATAACGCGTTTATCTCAGTATCTTATTCCTCTTTCCTTTTTTCTACCATCGACATGGCAAAGAGTGTCCGAGCGAGTGTCCAAAAGCGCAATAGAGCGAAACTGCGAGCCACAGTCTTTGGGCCAGTTGTTGATGCGCGAACTGAAAGGCTCTCAGCTAAACTGCAAGAACTTGCCTCCCAGCCAAAACCAAGTAATGAAGAAAAGTTAGATACGGCACTGGACATGAAGGGTAGGTTCCCCCTCCAATTTCTTTCGTGTGTATCTAAGTACCCTTGTATCTCGCGAGGAACTCACAAAGTCATTGTGCTATACAGATCGCCAGGAAGAGACTAAGATATTACAACCAAATGAAGGTCAGTCTCACACACGGCCTCTAGTCAGTTTTTCTGCATATTAAAGTCTCACTCTCTAGATATGGACATTGATAACGGCTCCATTAAAACTACTCAGAGTCGCTCTCACAAAGGAGGGCGGATTCATAAACGCCACAGCAACAGAAAGAATCGCTCGTCCATTGTGTTCCGTCCACACCAGTCCAAGAATAAGGGCCCGAAGAGGAGGTAAAAGTTTTAGGCACCATTTGTTTATAAACACTAGATTGGCGTTCGGGGTTATCTACAACATCCTCTCATCGTGTTTCAGTTATGATCAATAACAATTAGAATTTATGACACCAACAGCGTCACCAGGGGGTCCCATCGAATTTGGGGTAAATATTCCCGCCTCCGAACAAGGGGGTCAGACGAGGCTAGAATGTCTCCGACTTATATTTATATAGCCTCTACTTTGTACCGTTCTGTAGTCCAGAGGCGTTCGTAGCTCCTCATCTTGTGTCGGGAACTTGGCCAACACGGCAACACGGAATGCCGCACATGGGATAAATGCACATCCTCAAACAGAAGGCGGTGTGATGAATATAGGTAGTTTTGTATACAGTAGCCCGATCGAAGTATACCCCTAATGATGTTGACACTATTTGCTTGAGTTTAACTACATGGACAGTGTAACAGATCTGGACATGCCAGCTTGGGTACGGTATAGGCCAACATAACTTGCTTGAAATTGCTCCAGCTTGTGGCTTCTGCCACCGAGAAATAGCTATGAAGGTTGCGACATCGAAGTGGACGATACTCATCGCCAACATACTCGTCCCCATATCGATTCTCGTCTTTTCCTCTGGCTTTTTCCCTTATAAGAATTTGCTCCCGGGCTTTGCAACAAATGAACACACCAATAACAGTCAAATTCCGCCGGGCGTATTCGACAAAGTTGTCTTTATGGTAGTCGATGCATTGCGGAGGTACGATCGCAAACATCACTGAGATCCCGGTACTTCAGGCTAACTTTCATACTAGCGATTTTGTTTATTCCCAAAACTCTGGGTTTCTGTTCACTCAAAGGTTAGAAGGATCGGGATTCTCATTCAACCACACACACTAACAAGAACTCCATAGCTTAATTCGGTCAGGCGCTGCTCTCCCATTCACTGCCTATGCTAGCGCTCCGACTGTCACAATGCCCCGGCTGAAAGCCATAACAACAGGTCCGTGCCGTCATTTCTTGATGTGATACTTAACATTGCAGAGGCTGATACCTCGGCGACTCTCACGCACCAAGATACATGGTTAGCACAATTGAAAGCAAAAGGTGGTAAAATGGTCATGTATGGGGATGACACTTGGCTGAAGTTATTTCCTGGGATGTTTCACAGGGCTGATGGGACTACGAGCTTCTTTGTTTCGGTCAGTACACTCCAAGTGACATTTCTAGACTTGCAGTCATAGGCAGAGCTAAGCATCGTTGTAGGACTTCACAGAGGTAGACAATAATGTGACTCGTCACATCCCCAGTGAACTCTTGCAAGATGACTGGTCAGCTTTGATAATGCACTTCCTTGGTCTTGACCATATAGGACACAAAGCTGGACCTAATAGGTAAGGTGCTACAGCCACTATTGTATTTTGTAACATTCTCCTGACACATCTCTAGCCCATACATGATAGCAAAGCAACATGAGATGGATTCTGTTGTTAACATGGTGTACACAGCTCTGGAGCAAGAGAAACATCTTGAAACCACCCTCTTTGTATTATGTGGTGACCATGGGATGAACGATGCTGGGAATCATGGTGGTTCATCTGTGGGCGAAACATCACCGGCTCTGCTTTTCATATCGCCTAAATTTCAGCGACTCGAAACTCGAAACGATAGTCCAACGGAAGAATTCAGTGACCTGCAATATTACCATACTGTTGAACAGACAGATATCACACCGACACTGGCGGGGCTGCTAGGCTTGCCGATTCCCTTGAATAGCCTAGGTGTCTTTATCCCAGAGCTTCTTGTGATGTGGGATTACGGTAAGGATCTCTTATCATTCGGACTAAACAAAAAAGCTAAGTCATCACCCCTGATCTCGACATCAGGACCGCACAGGATTCATATGCTGCTCGAAAACGCCAAGCAGTTGCTGAAAACCGTTAAAGGATCGTTTCCGAGTTACAGTTTTGAATTTAATTTGATGCCTGCTAATTGTAGCTCTCAATCATTGACCGATATTGAGCGTGTTCAGTGCGCTTGGTTCCGAGTGCTTGAACTACTCAATAGATCGGGTGCTGATTACGATCGTGGAGCCTCTTCAGAGGTCGAGTCTGCTCTTCTACTGTTTTTGAGGAGTGCCCAGGGACTTATGAGCAGAGCTGCGAGTGATTATAACCTTTTAAGGCTCTATATCGGGCTTTCCATTGCCGGCTTTGCTATCTCACTTACCTTTTTCCCAGTCAAAAGGCTGCTAGTGAACTTCGCGCCGGCAGGAATATTTTTGGGATTTAGCATCCTAAGTTATAGTACCATGATGTTTGCAAGTAGCTACGTGGAAGAAGAACAGCAGTTCTGGTACTGGGTATCGATGGGATGGGTGGTTTACCTACATCTTAAATATGCTGGTTACTTCCATCGCAAGTCAATCCAAAAATCTGGTCCAGCGGAAGGATACTGGCCATTTGTACCCTCACTTCCCAGGTTTGGTGCAGCTACGCTAGCAGTGTCTTATCGAGTTCTGCGAAGATGGAATCAGACAGGCCAAAAATTTGCTGCTCAGCCGGACATTACCGGGTCCTTTTTTCCTTCCCATCAGCATACTTTGTGGGCCTTGGTGATTCTGACATACGCTGATACTTGTTTGCACCTTCTCTTCGACCTTCCTGCATCAATGCTTTGGCGTTTTATTAGTTGTGTGGTGACGCTGGCAGCCTTTCTTTTCAAGTTATCATTGGCGGCATCCGACTCTCCCGAACTTCTCGGTAACTCCTTCTTGCAGCCCGTGGCCATGGTAGCTGATGGAATGCACCTGCTTTATCATGCAAGAATGGTTCTTTGTGGAATATCTCTTCTCATGATATACTCCATGTATGTCGGAAAAGCCCGGGGATCGATTCACAAGGGCACTGGCAAGTATTGATCTCAAAGACCTTACCGAATGATTCTGACAGAAAAAAAGGGCCAACAAGCACAATATTTCACGAGACTCTCACACTTTTCTTACTGATGCAATCGAGAGTGACGAACATACCTGCTTTTCTAATTTTTAGATTACAAATCACCATCATCGCATCGATGCGTTTATCAACCGTGGAACAAACCATAACCTCTCTGCTCATGCAATATGTGACCTTTTACGCATTTGGAGGCTCAAATGCTATCTCGTCAGTTGACCTTTCAAATGCATATAATGGTATCGGTGCCTACAATGTTGTTATCGTCGGTGCTTGACATTCATCAGCAACTGGGCCGCCCCAATATGGTGGGTCTCAGCCAGTAGGCTGCTCCGTTCCCCGCAGAGTCGGGAAGAAAAGGAGGCGCATATAACCATGCTGACTTTTCATTTGACAACAATGTTAATGTCAGTGATGGCGGCGTGTACAATTTTAAGGACACATCTTTTTATCTGGACGGTCTTCTCCCCGAAATACCTTTACACTATGGCATGGGCGATGATCAACCACATTGTGGTAAATGTACTAGGAGAGATCGATTGGCGCTTATTTATAAAGAGATGAGCTCTCTGCGTTATTATTCACAGAGAATCATAATTGTCAAACAGCTATGAATCCGCTCGGTGCTTCCAATGGTGACTATTATGAGTCATTGACAACAGAAAACGGGCGCTGACAGATTGTAAGAAAAAGAACTACAAGAGACTATCGAAAAGGTCGTCAATGGCATCCTTTTTCTTCCTCCTCTTCTTGTTTTTACTCTGATTTACGGCGGTATCCGTGATTTTGTTCCATTTCTTCAGGCTGGACTTCGGGCATTCTTCTGCCTTTGAACAAGGCATTTTTAGAAATCCTCCGAGACCTGACAAATTGTTATTTCGAGACAGAACCTCTCCGACATCCTCTGGACCGTCGATCCTAGCGTGTGAAGAAGCGGCCTTGGGGGTTTCTGTCTGAGCTGCAAGCTTCATTTCTTTGTCAATTCCTGTGGATTTCGCAAGGCGAGCCAATGTGCCTAACAACACTGCCCCAAGAGTAGAAAACTGCCCATCAGCCACAACTGTCGAGAAGGTCCTAATTTATCATTCATTAGTGACTGTGTTCACGTGACATGTATTCTTTCATAGAACTCACAGGTAACATCTTGGAAGAATATGATTCGCAAGACACTGTATGTATCGATCAGGGGAGTCTGCCGCTCCGCTAGGTGATTGTATACAGTCAAGAGATCGCGCGAGGTTCCAGGTGGTACGTTTTAATACTGACAACCATTTCCACCATTTGGTTCTCTTATGTTGATTCTTATTGCGGTGGTATACCAATTTAAGTATGGAATGCTCGGCATAAATCTTCTCTGCATCCATTTCGATTATACAACTTGACACAGTAGGTAAACTCACACACAACTGAAGGGCGCCAGACCACCCCCCTTTCTTCGGACCTTGCTCTTTTTGAGAGACGGGATTTCGAAAGGTGGCGGATTATTTGGCTCGTGATGTTTGCAGTTATATGCCAGTTCTTAGACCAAATCAATTCTTTTTTAGTTTTGTCTTTCTTTTTGTGTGTGCGTGTGTGTGTTTTCTCCTTGGGATACCTACAGTGCGTTGTTGGACATAAGATTTTTAGTTCACGGGTAGTTTTCATATGGGATACTCGGGCGAATACGGAGTAAGTGCCGGTGGGGCACTGTTACGAATAGAATCCAGAATCCTCCGTACCTGAATAAATGTACATACTCCCAATATTTTCGATATCCAAAGTCTAGACACATCTCTGGCTAAGGCCATGTAATTAGTAGTACTATGTTTACAATGCATAGGCACTTCTCAATGTAAATACCTTACTTAGCTTCACCTTTGGTTTGTAGATTTTCTGATTAACCTTGAATAAACTTTGTAACGTTCAAGAGCATGGGAAGGACCTGAATCTCTCAGAGAAAGGCTTCCAAGGGAGATAAACCCAACATTCAGACTCAAACCGAGACACCACATCCTAGCCTACCAGGGCATAGAATGTTTTTCTCCTGCGGGTCAAAAACGTCGGTTGTCTCTCCAAGTTAACTTTGTACTAAGAAGGATATGGGACACATGAGACGAGTAAAGGTGAATAGTAGAGGGGATGATGCGGGATAGCCTGGAGAGTAATGATAATTCCCTTTTTTGCGCAACAGGCCGCAAATCAGACATATGCGAACAGATCTCCATACACATACTCACTGTCAACTAGCTCTTCTTCCTCTTATTTTTCCCCCTTCCTATTCTCTCTCCTTTCTCTCTCTCTCTTTTAATTTTATCATTTGCCTTTCTTTTTCAATCACCAAGTCAGAGTATACACTTCACAAAAGCCACTGGAGAGTGTACCAAATCAAGAGGTCCTAGGACCACGGTCCATAGTCGGATCGTACCACATTTTCATGGCAGGGTAGGTGCAAGGGGCACTCCTTAGACCGCTGCCAACACCAGAAGAATGCTTTGGGGTGAGCGTCCGAACATACACGATTTCTCTTTCTGCAGCAGTTGTTCCGCGGTCAAATTGCGAGCGACGGCGACGCTGCTCATCCCGATATTGCTGACCGACTCGGGGAGCAAACAAACCTATAGAATACAACATCAGGTTAATGGTATTTCTATACTGCCCCCATATATCGTACTAACCGACATGCTCAGCATTCTCGATACTGCGACGCATTTTTGATGGGTTATCTGGTCCTGGGAAGCGATCCTCAGTGCCAGCAAGATGTCCACTGCCGGTATGAAAAATCTAGATCCCAGGTGTCAGTTTCACTTTCTATGTCTCTAAGCATACACCGCAAACCTTTGGACGAAAGGACGGATGCTCGAGCATGACGGAGCTGTTCCGAAATTTTTGTACTAGACAATCCTTTCCTTGGATTGCTGTTTAAAGCTCAGATGACTATATACTCCTTGTAGATAACTCATGACTCACTGGCGTATGATACCTCGGCAACTTTGTCGCTATTAAAGCAATTCCTGTAGGACCTCGTTAACACCGTGGCCTTCCTACTAGGTACTAGGGATTCTTGCCAGGTGCGCCCAGCTCGCACATTTACAAACTAGAAAACAGTGAGTGATGTGCACAAGATGCTCAAATCTCGTCCGGCCTAGCACTGACATCGATAATATCAATCGGCTATTATAACGTTAGAGGTGGTAAATCATGCGTGGAGAGTATCGTAAGTGTCTTACATCCTCAAAATTTATGAAGGCATACCCGACGCTAGGATAAGCATGTCAGTATGGCAGAATATAAGGCTGTATGGCTGAGGTCTAACATACTTGCAGTTATTCGCAAAGTCTTCATTTAGAAGTCAGCTTTTTATGCAGAAAGTCGTGCGCTAGCCATGATCTCTTACCAATACGTAAGTACATAAAGTCGTACTTTCCACGGCTTGTTTCATCAACAATAGCCTTGAGCATAGTCTAGTCATATTAGACTGCATATTTGCCTCCCCAAGTTTGTTCAATTTGAGCTTACCTGATCTATTTTATTCGGAATATTACGGAGCATTATCTACCCACAACACTATGGTTATGCAGTGAACATCAACATATTTCAGGGTTGATACATACCGTAGTCCGGACATCAAGACCGAGGCGAATCCGTTCGATGTCTACCGCGTTCTGATTACTTACGCGCAATTCAGGGAAACGGCTAATGTCACGACGGGGAGAAAGCAAGACTCCTTCACCTGCCCTAGACATCCAATCCATGAGACCAGCGTGCTCACCAGGAGGTACTGTCGAGCGCCCGGTAGGGCTGAGCTCCATAAAAAGGGAGCGGTTCGGACGGCTCGGGGTCCAAGCGGCATTCTTGGGGCACGGTGTTTCATATCGGAATAACCCATCTCTTGCAGGAGACGGACTAGGAAGGGGATGGCGTGGCTTATCCTCAATATCCGGCTTGAAAGACGAAACCTCAAGAATACACTCCTTTTGACATAGCGTTAGTTCTTCGCATTCTGGGAATTGGGATGCGTTAGTTCACCTCGACCGAGCTTCCGTTGAGTGTAGTCATGACATTTTCCGCATCCCGGGTATTAAAGAACTCGAGATGGAACTCGCTAATGTCCTCTTGGCCAGTGGGCAAGGGAGTGAAGGCTTTCATGTCACCGAAAGTTGTGACGATCGTTTCGATTGAGCGGGTAACCGTGTGCTGATTCAAGGTAGGGTTTCGGGAATCATAATAGACAGTCACAAGTAATTGGCCTTCATAATCAGAAACATCGGACAGAAGGGACGGCTCTGTATGCTGTACATATTCCTTGGCTGTAAGAGGGAACACGCGCCATTCAGGTCGAAGAAGTCGGATTTTCTCAATCGCCTTTTTTGCTTCACGGCTATCAGTGAAAGAAACATATACCTTTCCCATGGAGCTAAGCTCCGTGAGTACAGGGCCTTTAAGAGTACCAAATTCACGCCGCTTCTCCAGGTTAGCAACGGTCTCTCTTCACTCTGCTGCTGGGCATATTTTCACCAACTTACGTTAAAAAACCCAGCCAGCGCCATGTATGTAAGGTTAGTCGGGACATTCTCAATAACAAGAGCACGACTGCGCCGCTCAGAATCAAATTTCTCGAGGACTGGACCGGACGATAGGCTCCTAAACCCTCGAGCACTTCCAATGGTCCCGTAGTTCAATGAACCCTGGTCAAAGGGGTTTACAAGCCCGCTGCATGTTCCATTTACTTCGGCAATAGAGTCAACAGCCAGATAGCTAGCACTGGAGAGGGCACGGGTCATGGACTGGGCCAGGTTGCCATTAGTCACAGTATCTGCCATCCCAACCGGCGTAAAAGCCGCTGCAGTCGGTGAAAGTTGCACTCTGGATGTACTTGTCGGCACCAGGAATGGATCGGATGCGGCCCTAAGTAGGTTAGTAAATCTAGGCCAAATACTATGACTGATCTCTACTTGCATCGAATACAGTTTCCGGAGCCCTGCGTCGCTTACTGGACCATGGGCTCTGGACCCAGGGCGGCCTTTGGATCGGACATCCTCCGGCGAAAAAGCCGTGAGTTTAGTATCAGGGGATCCATTTGGAGAAGCTATCCCACTTGTGGAGCAAGGGCTACTCATACCACGAGGAGACTCGTTCGCCTTCATCTCACGCGGCTATCGTTGTAAAATATCTTATATTTCTTTTTGTTTTCTTTGGAGACACACTTGATCTAACACAATATGTGAGAGAATAGGCAAAGAACAACAAAGAACAATGAGATCGATCTGTAACCTTGTTACGTGAGATGGGATGTGTAAGGCATTGAAAAGAAATACTTAGACAGAGGTAGGAGGAAGGCAAACACAAAATTGCACCCTGTCTCCAAGAGAAACAGCTAAGGAGTACTGGAGGGTAAAATGACGACAGAACATATGGTAGAGGAAATCAAGTATGGGGAAGCCAGCCGGAAGTTCACATTCTTAATTTGGAAGTACGCCGCATATACTAGTATCTTTGATTACATAGATGGCCAGTGCAAACTACTAGTATTCAGTAGACACTATGTGTAGAAGAATTTTGTACAGGCTACGGTGTAAAGATGGAAAACAGTAACTTAGCCTCAGGATAATGGCCAATAGTAGGAAGCGAGTGATTCGTGCACTCTCATATTGGGGGGCATGCTATCCTAAATGCAAGTTTTGCTTGGTAGTGGGAGTCAGTGAACAATTCAATAAAGGCAAATCCTGATGTACCTACTACACAATCTGAGATACGCCAGAAAATGCGAACGCCTGACTTACTATGAAGGTGATGATACCTTTTACTTGGAGAAACAATCCCTTTCACCTCCTTCTCAAAGTATATACAACATGGCCTTCTAAACCTCAGACTGGAGAGTGAAAGCACTAAAAGAAATAAAGTTAAGAGAAGCCCTGAGAAGGAAGTGTAGTTGAAATCTTGCAAATGGTGATCTATATACGAATTCTTTGGCCATCTGGTTGTATTTGGCTCACAATCTTCTTTTGCAAATATGTTCGTGGTAGATCTTTGTTTCAAATGAAAAAGCGGGAAATACCAGTCATTTAGTCTATGGAACACTACAGAAAGGTCACAACTATAACAGCTAGTAAAATGGTAAGTAGGGGCCGAGGGATGTACTAAGAAGAATAAGAAAAAGGGTACCAGATCTTTCGATGCACCACTAGTAGTACCACATTTATGTATGTACAGTACCACCAAGTTTACTCTCTGTCGGAGCTAACACCCCACTAGTCTGTCCAGCACTTAGAAAACAGTAAGGCTTGACGGGAGTAATTGCACTATACCATAAGCAGTAAGGCTAAGTTATTCGTACTAGGGAGCTAGAGCAAGCAAGGTAGTATCCACATGCCTTGTCTTAATAGGTATAGTAAATTACGGACGGAAGTACCAAAGTACAGACAGCAATTCAACTGGGTTATCTGCAATGAAGCAATCCTATACTGCAGTCATTCACTTCTCTGCACATTACTTTCCACCAATGCTTCAAAAGCTTGATACCTAAATTAAGCTATCATCATGCCTTCTATGGTTTCTTCTCGCAATGAATCTGCATATGTCTTGAATCAGGTCAGAGTCAGAAAAAGAAAGTTGGTGACTACTCTAATTTGTCTGGACTTCTCAGATTATCATATCACCTTCAGATACAGATTATCTTGACCAGTTGATTCCTTCAATAAAGGAATATAGTGTGGGAAATCGAACTCCACAGCTACTACAGTCCTTGTCTAGGTTTGCCAGCGATAAGGAAGCTGAAATAGAAACCATCTGCAACACCAATCATCAAGAATTCGTTACATCTGTCAATCAACTCCTCCGTATTAGAGAAGGTACTGTGAGCCTAACAGCCGAAATTTTGGACCTAAATCAATCCATCCAAGCTAGTACTGAAAAGCTAGCTGAGCAGAAGAGAGCTCTGGTTGAATCACGAAGCCACCGTCAAAATATTGATGAAACCTCGCGTGCTATTCAGGATTGCCTGGAGGTTCTCCGCCTCGCAAACCAAATCCATGATTTATTAGCGAGGAAAAACCATTATGCTGCCCTTCGAGCCCTTGATGAGCTCCAAAATGTTCACCTCAAGGGTGTGACCAAGTACAAAATTGCAGACATGATTCAGCGCTCAGTGCCAGCCACTCAAAAGGCCATAGCTGAGGCAGTGATGTCTGATCTAAACACTTGGCTGTACAGAATTCGGGAGATGTCACAGTATCTGGGGGAAATCGCCTTGTATCATACAGACCTCCGTAAAACGAGGCAGAAGGAGAGAGCCGACATAACACCATTTCTTGGCCATTTTAAACTAAATTCCGCCATCGAGCTTGTTTCTGATGAACATGAGGAATATGACCTCCTACAGAACGATGAACTACAAGTCGACTTCACACCACTGTTTGAATGCTTACACATTCACCAGTCCCTTGGACATATGGATAAGTTTAGGATTGAGTATGCCAATACACGTCGTCGACAAAAGGAGTTATTGATACCTGCATCAGTAACTCTTATTGATGAGGATGGCGCAAGCCTACATAATCTACTCGAAGAAATGGCTGGATTTGCGATTGTTGAACGATCTACAATGAAGAGAGTGCCGGACTTGCGATCTCCAGTCGATGTGAGCACTAACCTTTATACGTGCCTTATGAGTTATGAATCTAACAAGATTTAATAGGTAGATGAACTCTGGGATTCTATGTGCCAAACAGCTGTGAACCTGATATTAAAGGCTCTCCCCGAAGTCGATAATGCCGAGAGTTTGTTGAAGATCAAGAATCTTATTGCACTGTTCATGCAAACAATGAATGTCTGCCATCCTTCTGACTCATTCACCCCACTAACTGATGACACTAACTTTATTGAATGTAGAGTTGGGGTTTCCCTGTTGGTGTCTTTGACAACTTCTTGCTCACTCTCTTCAAGAAGTATGCCGAATTGCTCAAGAAGAGGTTCAGTGACGATTTTCAAGAGGTATATTCTTCCGCCCTAAATACTTGTCGTTGTACTAAAGTCATCGAAGATTGTATCCACAGATGATTATATGCCTATGCCCATCCAGACGCTGGAGGAGTTTGACAAAGTACTCAATGTTAGCTGGTACACACCCGAGAAACCACGGGAAGAGCAAACGTACATTGATATACTTGATCCTCATTAATTTTGATTCATCGACACTAACTCGTTATTCTAGTTTCCCGTGTGTCTTGCCTTTTTCTCAGATGTATCCCTTATGTTGCATTGACATCCGGAATTTCCTGAATCAATTCTATTTCTTTGCCAACGACGATTTCTCCCACTCAAATGTCATCGACGAATCTCTTAAAGATGTAAGTCTAACATAGGTAAGCGCCGCAAATGATACTCACTAAACATGTCTAGGCACTCGATGAACTTCTTTCAAGCAGAGTTTGTGATACGTTGGTTGAGCGCCTTGCTTCTCAATATTTGGGGCAGATCGTTCAGATACTCATTAATCTGGAGCATTTTGAGCTCGCTTGTCATGAACTCGAAAGCCTCCTTGCAGCAGCGAGATCACATAATTCCACGGGTGGTCCCATAACTCTTAAAGCCACCGAAAAGTTCAGGAGCAATAAAAAGGCGGCAGAGAAGCGTATCTTTGAGGTGGTCAACTCCAAGATTGACGACCTCATTGAAACCGCGGAATATGACTGGATGGCTCTAGTTCCGCCTACAGAGCCGAGCAACTACATGCAAACTCTGACTCGGTTCTTATCCAATATAATGAATTCGACATTACTCGGGCTCCCTACTGAGATCAAGGAGCTTATTTACTTTGATGCTCTTAGCCATGCAGCAAATATGATTCTTGTACGCAATTGAGGAAGCCTGAATCATAGTCTTGGGCTCTGCTAACCTTTCGTCTTAGGCGCTCCCCCTTGCCGCAGATGTAAAGAAGATCAACCCGAATGGTGTCATGGCCCTTGCAAAGGACGTTGAATATCTCTATCACTTTGTCGATAGTCTTGGTGTGCCTATCCTTCGGGAAAACCTCGATGAACTCCAGCAAACTGTGCAGTTGATGCAGGCGGATAATACTGATGAGTTCTATGATATTTCTACTCGGAATAAGAAGTATGGTCGCGTGGACGCCATCAACGGCCCAGTCCTCCTGGAAAAGTATGTTTTCAGAGAACCCATAATAGCCGGACATACTAACCTATAGAAGGGTGATTCGCTCTATTCAAAGTCCCGTGAAGACTGACAAATTTACGACACTTTCTTCGAGATTCGGAAAGAAATCCTAGACAGGGCCGTGACTAGGTTTGTGTAGGCCCTTATTAAAGCAAGTGCGGGATGTAGGATATGAGGAAATGTAAACACATAGCTCATTTCAACGAGTATCGAAGATGAAATAGTTTATGGTGCATCTGGAGTCTGACGACACCAAATAATTACGTTACCGTATCCTTTCCACCAGTTAGACTGATAGATATCACCAGCCTATCACGAAAAAGAAGAACTCCATTATGAAGATCAAAGCCCAAGTCTCGCAAATAAGGAACTACAAAAAACCAACTGGGTAATGTACGATCGCATCGCGCACCCGATCACTTTGAAGCCAGAAGTTATGATTAGCCGGACATAATTCGACAAGCAAAGATAACTCTACGGTGAATTATCCCACAGAAATGTGAATATGAGATGGTCTTGGACATACCTGCTGCGGCGGTAAGTGCGGGTAAGCGGCATACATTCCTTCGAACATTTGAGATTGCGGCTGACCATATGCTGCAGTTGGATCTGATTGCACAGGTCCCGCATACATAGCTGGTTGACGATATTCTTGGTCTTGAAGACCATGTTGACCCAAGCTGTAGTCGGGTGGTGCCATGTGATGTGAGGGGTGCTGCACTCCGTGTTGAGATGGTGGAAGTTGTCCTGCAGCGCCTGCAGGCCCAGGAGCCCCAGTTGGTGCACCTGCTGCCTGACTCGATCGCTTTGCGTGCGACGTGGCCTCCTCACGGGGAACTATGTCAATGAGAAAATCGAACATGTCAGATTTTGAGAGAGCTGCAGCAATATCTGATCTCTGCAGAGTGCGCCGCTTGTTGTCCTCGGCGTGTATCCAAGCTCGCATAGTCAGCTCGGTAATGAAAATATCACAACCTTTAGCAAAGAGGATTGGTGCCTCGGCTGAAATCATTTTCACCTCTGGATCAGCTTTCATGACCTTCTTGATACGCGCTAATGGCAATTGATGGATTTTATAATCATGGTTGTCTGATTCGAGATGGTTGATGATATGCTGCCAATACGTTGTCAGAATATCACGAGCCGTGCCTTGCAAGCCTTGGTTGACCTGGTTCACATTAGTACCCTCTTTCGGAGCCATCTACCTGAATGAAATAATACCCACATTCGCCCAAGTACCCGTATAAAGCTCAGCTACAGGCGCATATCCCTGTGCAGAAAGCTAATACACGACGAGTCAGGCAACTACAGACTTGATAAGTGCATCTACGATCCTCGTAGGCAGAACATACCGCTGCGCTGGCACCTGAATATCCATGTTAGCCTAGTGTTTGCTAAGGCGCCTTTTGGTATAGAGTAAAGGGAAATGTTCTCAAGGAGAGAAGAAGGGGGAATAGAAGACCCGAAGGTTTTGAGGGATGATTACCATAGTGTCCACCGTTTCTAGTATCATAGACAGGTTGCTGTCTGCCCTGCTGCTGGCTAGCACCTTGGGCGGTTTGGTCCATGGTTATAGAATCTTGGATAGAAAGTTTGGCCGGCCACAGGCATGCACTAACGATATATTCCGGGCTATGTGGTATCGGATATGGTGGGGGAGTCTGCTTTGGTGAGATTGTCGAGCCAACGGGTATGACGATGAACAGATGGAATTTGAATCTGCTGCAGAGTCTTAGCCAAATAAATTTATTATCCCGGAGCTTCAGAGAGGCTGTATAGGAGAGGAGCAATTGAATGAATCAGAAGAGGCGGCTGCTGGGTGGTCCTGTTGTTTTGGATTGGGACAACAAGATGGGTTGCGCGTGGTACTGTTCAGCCTGAGCAGCGGAAAGTAGCGCGTAAGGCAAGCGCCCGCTAAGCGTGACGTCTTGGAAGCACCTCAACGCGGGGAATCCGTCACCACCAACGATAGCTTGAAAACAGCAACGAGGAAGGGAAAACACAATGGGTAAATAAGTTGCTGCTCTATATTATTACTCTGCACAGAGATTTATTATATCGGTAGTGATACAGTTTAACTCGTATTCTTACACCTGCCCAAACTATGAGGATTAACAATTTGATCTTGTATATTAAACCACATATTTTGTAGTGTATTATAGCTCTACCTCTGCAGTCACAGGCCACTGTACATACCATACTGTATGGTCTATCGCGTGAAGAAATGGCACAACTTATATATACATATATGTACGGAGCACCCCGTGTTTTGAGAACACAACATCTTCTATTCCTGAATGCTAAGAATCGTATGACGTGGGTATTGATAACTTAGGTTAAACAACTGCAAATATATATGTAAATGTCCATTCTTGCCTCTACACACGATATATAAGGATGAACAAAGACTGGATTCCTACCCCTGCAAGAGGCCAGCCAGATAGAAGATACACGGAAAAGAGAAACCAAGAAGAAAGAAAAAGCAATAGCTCTCTTGAATGTAGCTCCAAGCGACACAAAAGAGCGCCTAGCATGGAGGAGACATGGAAGGCTGATAACAACATGATGTAGTCTGCTTATATACTCTACAGATTAGAAAAACTAGAGGTCATTCTCCCCCGAACTCAAGACCTCCACCAAGTTCCAGCTACCATAGTCTGTCATGGATGGTTCGATAATTGAGGCGCTTACCTAGTTAGTGCTAGGTTGGTTACCGCCGAGTAGCCCCACACAAGAAAATTGTGCAGACAATAAGAGACTAGTCAGCTACCGCCTATATAAGCGCCCTTGGAAAATTTCAGTCTCTTCTTTTCTTTCCCTATTTTATTTCTTCCCCTTTCAAAGCCCACATAACCAGCATCTCGGTTGTTTCCCACACACTCCTTCTAGAACTGGAGGACATGACTCAAACAATATGTGGTGAAGTTGGAGCCAACAACGGTCATGATCAAGTTGATATCACAGACCATGATATTGAGGAGCTGCTTTTTGAGGCGGAAGGCCGACTACGTGCTCAAGATGTGAATTCCACTAATCGCCCTGATACCAGAGAGGTATCTGGCAATCAGCCTCAGCACACTTTGTTAAGGTATGTAGAGCTTACTAGAACATATCTTGAGCACCTTGCAAACAACTAGTATGTGGCCAGAATCACAGCTGATATGTAAGAAAAGTATTCCTAGGTTATGCTCAGATCGTGCTCTGCAGCCTTACCTCCTACAGAAGGATGATTTTACAACGATCGATACCACACGCGTCCTGAAGAGCGCGCAGGATGCACATGATGGTCTTGGCTACAAGGAGCCCAAACAACCGAAAGTGAAAAAGGTAAAACACCCAATTTTCATGAGTCCCTATTATGTTGTTGCTATGAGGAAAATTATCCCTTCGCTTAAGCGCTTGATACAGCTTCAACAGTCCGTACTGGGCTGCGCTGTACCAATGAGAGCCAAATTTTCATAGTTACTCTGAGCATTCTTGTCAAACAACTGTCATTCTAAATCATTCAGGCTGGGTTGGAAGTTAACAATATGACTGTATAGGATAAACCTACAGCTGGCAGCAACTGGTTCGACCTTCCCCAGACAGAATTGACACCAGAATTCAAAAGGGATTTACAACTTCTCAGAATGCGGTCGGTATTAGATCCTAAAAGACACTACAAGAAAGAAAATGGAAAAGCACAGCCGCCTAAGTATTCTCAAGTGGGAACCATTATTGAAGGTCCAACTGAGTTCTTCAGTGGTCGCATTGCCAAGAAAGATCGCAAGAGGACTTTCGTGGAAGAAGTACTAGACCAAGAGCGACACAACAGGCGGTTTGAGTCTAAATACAGAGAAATACAGACCAGCAAGCAGAGCGGCAAGAAATCCTTTTACAAGCATCTGCAAGCCAAGAGAAGCTCAAAAGGCAAGTGAAGGCTGATGCCATTCTTACATGGACGGCTCTTGAAACCATGATACTGTAAGGATATCTCCCGAGCCATTCTTGGTATGCTTTTAGGCAGGGGGCTAAATTAACGGTTCGCGATGAATTGGGCGATTCTGAGCAATTGCCCGTCATCTCACTCCGAGCCATCCAAAGTGCGGTCGCACATACTAATCGCCCTTGTATGCGCCCAATATGGTTCGGACTACAACCCTCTGGTAGGCGTTAGTTTCAATCAAGCATGACAGAGGTATCATCTGGGTGCGGACCTGCATATCGATGGCTGCTGAACGGCCAGCCTCGAGAACTTCCTCATGGTTTGCTTTGCCCTCCTGCAGAATAGCACCCAGCTCTTCGACGCCCTTTCCCTGTAAAAGACGATCGTCTCCACGAGGAACGGGAGAGAGAACAGCACAGTTTGTTACCAAACTAAGTGCTAGGACTCTGATGCCACAGTGTCTGGCGACAACAATTTCTGGTACAGTTGACATGCCAACCACGTCTGCGCCGAGTTTATGAAGCATGCGGCATTCGGCCCTTGTTTCGTAACTGGATTGCTTTAGAAGACAATGCCTTGCAATTGTACAACCTTGGTACTTACCTGGGTCCTCCAACAAAAGCATACACACCTTCATGCAGCCTTCGTTGGCTTTCTGCCTGCATCACCTCTCCCCAAGCTGTATGCACATGACGTCGGAGCCCGAGGTCGTAAGCATCTGACAAAGGGGGAAAGCGAGGACCAAACTCTTCGGCGTTCGCTCCTCTGAGTGGATGAGTGCCTGCCAAACCGGCCAGGAAGATATGCTAAATGCCTATGTCAAATGGAATCTGGAGGGTTGGGAACTAGCGAAAGGAACAAATAACTCACATCGTTCAACAATACAATGTCGCCGACCGCATACTCTGAATTCAGACCCCCCGCAGCATTAGTCACTGTTAAAAATGGTTATTAGCCAAATTGCATATATCAAATGAATGCAAACTTACACACTAGAGTATCCACCCCCAGCAATTTGAAAACTCGAACAGGGAATGTCACTTGGTTGATAGAATGACCCTCGTAGTAGCTTTCAAGGGCGCATTCGTAAGTTAACTGGCTTTTCTCATGTCGTTTAGGAAACTTACTGGGCACGCCCAACCATCAAAACAACAGGCACCTGTTCATCCAGAAGGCCGAAGATAAGTTTGCCTGCATGTCCAGGAACTATCAGGTGAATGAGTATGTTGAACTCAATGTAGAGAGAACATGCTCGTTTCTTACCTGTTAGATGTGGGAAATGTGGAATAGAAGAATAATCAAACTCTGCCCGTGGCTCATCACGAATAGTATTTGCCAGGCCCCCAAACCAGAGCCACACACAATTGCAACTTTAGGATTTTGTAAAGAGACTGGTAAATTTTCCCTGAGGAACGAAAACGCCTCGTGGACTCTTTCAGGCGAGCACGAGTCTCCTGATGGGCAAGTCATCTTCGGTCAAACAAGTTCAGAATCTTCATCTGTCAATCTATCTTGGAGCTGGGTACGGAATAGAAAAATTGGGTGACCAGTGCCAAGAAGTGGTGGTGTACCAATCATTCAGTAACTGGTGCGACAGCCTTCACTATTTCTCCCTCCTTTCTACCCCCTTCTCTAT
>NW_015378445.1:0-31723 GCF_001204775.2 Aspergillus nomiae NRRL 13137
GAGAAGGAAAAATGAAAATGAAAATCCGAGCAACAACTTCTTTCTTTTTTGGTTTCTAGTTTTTAATTTATTTTTCTAAAAGAGAGATCTGATCCACTTAACCCAGATCCAATTGTTGAGCTTGCCTCCCTCCCTACCTTGCATAACCTTGGTTCAGCTGTCTCCATCGTCATCGTGTGCGGCAATGTCAAGCTACTCTTATTTCAGCTCCTGGTAAGTATAATTGTATTATATTACTTGCTCGCCCATGCCTCCTCTATTCCTCTTCAAATTCTTTCGAGGATTCCTATCACTATAAGGTTATCTTTTCCGCTCGTCGTCGACAATTATCCTTCGTTTTTTCTCTCCAATACCTTATAATTCCCCCTCCTTTACATTCTTCCATCACTCTGCCCGCAGTTTCCTTCATTCCCCGGAAACTATATCGCCCATTCCGTAACCACCCACACTATCGCATCTCTGATCTTAACGGCGTTATTCGCTGAATCCCTTCCCCATAGCCGAATAGCCCAATAGTTCGGGTTATATATATATCGTCGGAGCCGCAGGCCGGCTATACTGTTGTGCGATCATTCATATCCCCGAGCCTGGTCTTCTTTTGTGATTACGCAGTAAAGTGTGGTTTTCGCCTATCCATTCGCATACCGCGCCCTTACGACTGTTCCTTTCTATGTCCCAGCCCCGTGATCTGGGCAAGGGTTCTGAGAAAATGGCCATCTCATATGCGAGTGGGCTGCCGGCCGATCATACTCAGGTCCTTCCCTCCTTCAGAGAGGTGAGTTCAACCATCAGACCCGGATCGAATTTAACGCATGTCTTAATGTAGTGACTAACATGCCGTCATTAGCTACTTCCCCCTCACCTTCACGATGAAATTGAGTCGACCTCCTATCTTAGTGCTCGGCAACATTCGCGCGAGCGTCCCGCATCAACAACCCGTGATATGACTTCCAACCCCAGGCCTTTATCTGGAGATTTCGGTCATTTTCAGCCCCAGCTGGCCCGGAACACACCACATTACCCTTCCCGTGGTCCCAGTCCTATTCTGCCGCCTATCAGAGATCTTCAACAGGGATTGAATGCGTCGACTGCGCCTTTCCCGGATTCCAGAGGGCTTTCGAGACCGGATCCCTTTGGGCCTACCACACAGGAGCTTCGGGGGAGACCTGCCGCCGCGCCTGGTTTCTCTTCAACCAGTCGTCCTCGGCCAATGGGTGAGAGAGGTGGCACAGATGCCTACAATGGACCGACCTCCATGCATAACCAGATGGCGTATCCTTACCCAATGGCCTACCATAGCGATTCCGAGCAGACTTCCCCACAGGGATTGTCGCATACTCAACCTTCAAACTTCGGAATTTTGGGCGATCCGATTGACTCCAAGAACAAACGTCGGCGGGGGAACCTGCCCAAACCAGTTACTGATATCTTACGTGCCTGGTTTCACGAGCACTTGGACCACCCATATCCTAGCGAGGAGGATAAGCAAATGTTTATGACCCGCACCGGGCTCACTATTAGCCAGGTAATTATATCTAGTGCCTGCAGCTCATATCGTTGTCCGTACTAACAAGATCGTATAGATTAGCAATTGGTTTATCAACGCGAGAAGGCGACAGCTACCTGCTCTCCGGAACCAGATGCGAACTGGTGGAAGTGATCTCGATTCCCAACGCCAATCCCCTTTTAGCGATGTGGACCATGCCTCCTCAGAATCTATGCCATCCCCCAGCCAGCTAGCCTCGGCGAGGTGAGCAATCATGACCGCCTACAACTGTTCTGCCTCGATCGACGTTGCCCTCATCGAGCCTTATTTTATCCGGAAACCCTTGGCTATTCAAGGAAAAAGCCGACTCTTTCATTTTTCTCTCATTGGAGCGCGGTCACGAGGCATATGCAGTACATCATGATTTATGGGACAGAGGTTGTCAAAACCGAATAGACGTACGAGATCAGGTTGACGAATCTCCTTTTTCCGACTTTAATAATTTTTATCGCTATCTCTACGACCCGAGTGACATCGACGAGATCATCTTGATACCCTCTACCGTTTCACTAATCAATTCCTACCTTTTGCATGAAAGCAGTCCGCAGTGGTACGAGCATGCGCTGTGACGCTTGGGATTGATTCACACCACTCAAGCCACAGGACTTCTCTTTCCTAATTTGGAGTTCCTATAATTACTTACACATGATTGATTGCATTCGAGGTGTTTGGATCTTCCTGTTTTGGGGTTTTCTGCTCTTTACAAAGTAGCTGGTTTTCCGTTTTGTTCATTTCTTTCCTTTGTGACGAGATTCTGCCAATGAGGGCGAACATGAATGACATTCTATGTACAGTATCGCGTATGGCTGATAGCAACATACTTAGGGCTAGACTGTTTTTTTTTTCTTTCGTTTTATTTTTTTTATCAAGGCTTTTGGATTTGGCATATTGTTGATAGACAAAACGGAACATTGGTTAGCCAATATTTAATTGATAGATTGGAAATGACTGTTTCTGGAGTCAATTGGCCTGACGAATCCTTTGCAATCTTTACCCCTTTTCTTTGTCCCCTACCCTTTTCTTTTTTTTTTGAAGGGAAGGCTTGATCCTTTCATAAGCATTACCACGGTTTGCTTGTCCTCAATCTTGTTATCTTACATTTGACCCCGATGGCAGGTTACCAGAACGTGCGACGTCGACTACTATTCTAGTAACAACTCCGGTTTTAAAAGTGCAGATCCTGTCAGATTCCGCCCAGGGAGGAGGTGGCAAGTAAAAAAGACTGAATAATCAGGGCGATCTCGATGGCGCGAGGAATGACCATGGGAAGACCATTGCAACCCGACCCGTGGACCTGGAAACGAGGCCGGAACACACCGAGCGGTGACGGAAACCGCGCTGTCACCGCGTCATGAGGACCCTAAATTTGGTTCCGGCTGGGCGGAGCAACTCGATTGGGAGCGCTTAAATTGCCGGCCTCGTGGCCCGTTCAAGATCCTTTCCCTCACAACAACTGGGGCTGCATCTGAGAGTCGGTCAACCAGGACTCGTCGTCGTATGTGGCTCCAACCGATCTCGGTGTGTGGCTGGGCCTGGCCGTAGAGGGGGTGGCGCTGTTCATTCTTCATTTCCAGCTGGACAGATACTGTGTACGAGGCATGTCGATCGATCCATCAATGACCGATGTCAGTTTGCCACCTCACCTTTTCGATAATTAACTTATGCAGGTCTAGCTCCGTTGGGCTTTGCCGGTTTTGGCTTTCTTTCCCCTTCTCGTGTTGCAGTGTCAATGCGGGCTGCAGGCGAGACAGATGAGGAAGGACAGCAATACTACATTTCCGACCTATGAGGATTCCTGACCGTGACATAGAGGATCGATCGCTCATGCATGAAGCATGGGGTTGACAGTGGGAAGCCAGTCGGGATCTATCCGATCTATCACATGGCGGTGAATGGCCCTGTGGCTGAGCAGTTGTGGCTCCCGCCTCCCGGATCCGGACTTTCTTCGGACGAAGATCCCCCATCAAGTGATTTGATGTCTATGAGATCGAAAGAATGCGGCCAGCGATGATAACGATCCGGGCCTGGCCTAGGGCTGGGAAATATGTACTTTGTAACTGAAACTGAAAAGGTCTAGGATAGGGGGTATCAACTGAATCACACCATTGGGAAAGGAAATGACTACACCACGAAAAGGTCCAACGGGCATGCAGGTGGAGAAAAGAATAAGCTGGTAATCGCAGTTGCCAGAATGATTATGATTTACGGAACAAAAGAGTGATATACTAACAAGGTAAGTAGCTTTGACCTCAATTCACCGACAGCAGTGCTAGTATTGACATTGACAGAAACCGGTACACCTACATCGACAGGGCAGAAGGGAGACTAACAAAATAGGAAATCGGGCGTATTTACTAGTTGACCGAGAAATTCCCCCTCGGGCTGGACCAAAACCAGGAAACCATCCCATCTGCACACCCCACCACCGAGACGCCCGCAGCAGATCCTCCTCTCTTACCTGGAAAGAAGGATCGCCAAGCCGCGAAAACCAAGCAACTAGCGTTTCCCGACAAGTTCTTGGGGATGCGACCCTGGTACAGTGGGAAGGGGTGGGATCAGAAAGAAATCGCCGAGCAATCCCGTCCCATCCCTGCCGTCACGCCGATAATGAACGAGTCCATAGGTCGTAGTACTGCCGGAAACAGCAGTGTCAGCCTGCAGCGCAGGGAACCGTCAGTGCACATTAGTTGGTACGTCGATGGCTGGAGAGGAACTTTTTTCTGCCAGGTAGGTTTTGGAGAGTCGGTAAGGATCATGCAGGCCATCAGATCCACTCCTCACTAACCTCCATCAGTTCGTTACTCGATTGGCACTTTGCGATAACTAGGGTAAATACTTAATTAAGACAGAGGAGCCACGCACCAGCCACTCGAGGTGGTTAGTGCGATCCACCCGTTGTATTTATTTATTTATTTATTTATTTCTTTTTATTCGATTGTCAATTGGAAAGAAGTCAATCCCTGTTATTTTATTTTATTTTATTTTATTTTCTTTTTGGCGTAAGTTCACCATGCATGCAGCTAATTATTCCTCCACCCTTGAGTCCAATATACCTTCATGTCGATCGACCCCAGAAAACCAACCCGTCAACATACTATCTATAGGATCATCGCAATCCCGTCAAAGCTTCTCGGACCGGTGACTGGGTATAAAAATAATAGTAGTCTCATGCCTGTCGCTTAGAGAGATCGACACATACCTCACATCGTTAATTCAAATATCTGAAATGCAATTCCTGGCCAATCGCATCGCGTGGAACTTAGACCCAGCATAGCAATTGTCAAAAGGCCACCTTCGATACCCAACGTCCTGGTAAATAACCCGCTCACGTTAAAAGTCCGCAAGGGAAGATACCCAGGTAACCACCCAAGGAGGATCATACCTTTTTTTTTTCTAAGCGATGGACTATCTACGCCCTTGAATACGTGATAGCCAGAGTCCCTGCAGTCTCGACTTTCAATGACTCGCGAATTCCAAATGACAGTTTCATTTTGTATTTACTATTTTACTATTTTAAACAAGAAAAGAAAAACCACCCATCTAACAAAAATAAAATAAAACAAAACAAAAAAAAAAAGATGCAAAATGTCACCATCCACCCCCACAAACCAAGTAAACAACCACCACACCACACCGATGACCCTCCATTCAAAAATATGATCCAACACACCAACTACTCCCAAACAAGCGACCGACATTAGTGACCACCTGCAAACTGCGCTGTCACGCCGTTCAGATTTCTACCCGATGCCTCCCGCATCCCGGTATTCGGGATTTGGCCAGGGATATATCATATGCAGGACGTGTGCTTGTACGTGCAGGCGTCGAAAGCGGCCGTGCGTTCGCAGCGAATAGTCCTGTTTCCTGTCCCTCTTTGCTTCCTTGTATACACGTACATACCTACATAACATAATTAAATTACTAGTTTACGTACGATGTATCTTACCTGAGTTACTTTGCTCTGGTTTGGGAATGGTATGGTATGGTATGTATGTATGTATGTATATTGAGTAGGGTTAACTTTGGGATTGCTTTCTTGCATGGTGGTGTGCTGAGTTGTGGGTGTCTGTGCGATGGTAGTATCTGGGTCGCTAGCTAGGAGCTAGTAGCTAGTAGATAACTTACTTGGGCTCACAGCCTCAGAGAGGCATGCTGGGTTGAGTGTTGCGTCATGGTCTGTGTAAGGCTGGTCGCTTTCTCTTCTGTTTCTTGGGGTGTTCTTTTCCTGCTAGTCAGATATAGGGGGTCTGTGCGGTGTGCCTTTCTCTCTCTCTTCTTCTCTGTCTTCCTTCTGTATGGTTCTACTTGCGCCCGCTTTGGCGGTGGGCGAGGTGTATGTGCAGATACGTACGGGTTGAGGTTGGGATCGGGCTCTGCTCTGTTTTCGGGCTCTGGTATATGTTGGTTGGTTGGGTAGGAGGTTGTTGTGTCTAGTGGGTACTGTGGGGTAGTGAGTGAGGTGTTGGAGCGAGATAGAGGAATCTATGTGCTGTCCTTGGAACTATGCTTTAAGATGTTTTTCAAACGGCGTAGAATGAGCTTTATATGTAATTGTGTTTATGTTGTGATATTTGGTTGATGTTAGCACTAGGACTATTGTCGGTGGTTGTATACTTAGCTCCTGCTACGAGATACTCATGCGTGTCCAGTCTTGACTTACTCTTCAGGCTATGGAAGTCTCCGGAGGATGTTTGTCAGCTACTGAGAGCGTCCTATTCCTGTGATCATGGACCAAATAGTGACTATATCAGGCTTTCGACACTGCTACGGTATATCTATACTACTGTACATGCTACTGTAGTTCAGGATAGGTCACTGACAGACGGAGGTAATAGCAATGGTTTTAGTAGTCATATTTGAGATTAACAATTACGTACATGCATGCTCCTGAGTCAGTCTGAAATGACAGAAGAGACATACTCAATAATATGGAGACTTTTCTGCTACCGTCTTTCCGCTGTGCCTTTATCTCTCCGTTGAACTGACTAGCCCTAACGTTCGAATATGAGCCGAGAGCTCCACGACTTCCTCGATACCAACAGTTGAACAGCCCTGATGACTGATATCCAGACGTGCCAAAAGATATACCCCTCCCCCCCAATCGAAACCCCACAATCAACGAAACCCAAGAGCAGGCTTCGTGTAAACTCGACCACCATGCTTAATTTCAATCTCACGAAGATCATGACAAACCATCTGCCGCAGCTGACATCGCACGTCGTCGAACGTCGGCTCCCCGTTCTCATCATCCCAATGAAAGGTCGTACCGTACTTCAGACGGTTTTTGAGCGCCCAAGCCTGATATCCAGAGTCCCGCCGGCCAAGTCCACGCTCCAGACCACTTTCTGCATTCATACGACCCCAACCCAGGGTCTCCGGGATAAGCTCATCCGCCATATCATTCTCACCCCCATCAGTAGTGATATATTCCTCGTCATCAATGACCGTCTCCATCTCGCTCTCGGGGTCAACATCATCACAGTCATGCTCGCTCTCGGACTCAGGCTCACTCAACTCCTCATCCTCACTATATTCATCCCCCACGCAGCCCCAGAACCCTCCTCTCCCGCACTCACTCCCATCCCCAGTCTCATACCCCTCGTCCACAACAGGGTTGACCTTCTTGAGCTTGAACCGGTCATCGCCCCCAAGCTGGATAACTAGCAGACACTCATCCAGGAACGTGGCCATCTTCGCCCACCCCCCGCGGTCCGGGATGCCATCGGGCATCATGGCCCAGAAGGTATACAGCGAGGCATAGTAAACGTAGCGCATATTGAGCGGATCGGATCAGGTTCGCAAACCAAACCAAACGAAAACTAAACTGGACGGTGATGTCGGATATCGGGTGAGGTTATATATGCACCAGCCGATGAATGAATGAATGTCTATGGTAAGTCGGTTTCGAGCAGAGAAGGGGGACGTGGTGGATAAATGCTTTTGTTTTTGGTTTCTTTGTATGACGGTCCCGATTATCTCCATACAGCCAGAAAGAGCGTCCAAAAATAAATAAATAGATGGATGGATAGATGGATAGATAGGTACACCCTCCAAAGGATAGATAGACAGGACGAGATTCGGTAAAGATGGTATCTATATCTATCGCCTTCGACTCCGGGACCGCGTCTCGAGATGATATGATATAACTCCCGCTACCGGCGTGGATGCATGCCTGTGCCGGGCTTGTGATTGTTTGCTGCTGAATTGAATTGTGGTGATTGTCCGGGCCCGTTCTTTGTGAGTCTCGGCGTGCGTGTGGTGAAGGATTTGGTTTTGTTGGCGCGGTGATGTGCGCTTTGTGGTTTGTTGTGTAGAATGGCATTGTGGGCTTTGTGAGGGGGTTCATGGGTTGGAATTGTTTTCTTTTTGAATTCTTCTTTTTTTGTGCTGGTGTACTCTATGGGGATGGGATGGGATGGGGGTTGGACATAGGGGTTGTCGGACTATACATATAATCCTGGCCGGGGTTCTGGGGTTGGGCTCGGGGTATGAGGGATATACGGTTGGTTTAGTGGCGTAGAGACTATAAATACCCAATACTATGCCTATGAAACCGCTTAGTATATATTATAAATAGACTGACTGAAACTTGACTATGCCATCTCTACACCAGACATACTCTACCCGAGCATCAAAACCAAAGCAACCGCAGCAACACTCATATCCAATAGCCCGCTCAAATACTAAACCAAACGCGGCTTCAAACACCCTCGATATACAATAAATGACCCTCAGGCCTAGCTAGTCCTGCATGTCCAGTCCTGGAAAACAAGACAAGTCTGGCTCTTCTCTTCCGTCGACCATGTAATCGAATGAGTGGATGGCGTGCCGGGTTCTTCGTCGCTGGGCTTATCCCAGACGTTGGTTGATATGACTTTGGATTATATATAGGTCTTCTTTGTTATGTGAGACTGGGAAGTGAATGGTTTGATTGTAGGTCTGTATCGTGGCTATATATAGTAGGTTGGCCCTAGGGCTTGTAGGGTTCAGTTATAGTTTACTTGATGTTTTGGTTAATCAACTAACATTATATCACTTGTTACAGCTTATTTATTGAACAGATTGATGTTTTGGGATTATCTACAAAGAGTTATTAGGTTTACTGCTCGGGTAAGAGAGCCCTGGTTCGTGGTTAGGGGTTGATATGCGTCCTGGCTACTTAGGGTCAGTGTAGGGCACGCGGTGACCTTGGCTATCTGGTGCGCTACTTGGTAGGTTCTAGGACCCTCAAGAGATATCTCGTGGGTAATTGTGGTCTTTTGGTAAAGAGGACTTTGTATCATCTGACCCCTAGAATAGGTGCCTAGGATGTGGAAAGACAGGGTACCGTCCGCCCTACGAGTTTACCAATGAAGGTTTCTTAATTTAGTAAGAAAAGTTCAGGTTTACACTACTAGAGGCCGGTGCAATGTGTGGAGTTTATGTAGGTATTGCCTTTGCCGTGTACATAGATCTTTGAGGTCTTCATATAGAATGTCTCGAGTTGTAATGACGAAGTTTAACCCAATAATATGTCCATTAGGTATTGCTACCAGATAATCTATGATGTAACAACCATAGTTTTGATAGTAAGAAAAAGCCCGGCTCAACCAGGTAACCAGAAATCCACCCGCTAATATCAACCAAACAAAGAATCACACAAATGTACGCAACCCAAAAGTCCGAACATACATCCCAAATGCATGCGGTAAACCAATATACCAGACCCAAATAATGTATAAACTGCCGAGTTCAATCCAGCTCGACTGTACTTCGAGAAAGATATATATGCCATCACCAGGTTTCCTAGTCTCATCGTTAGTCATACATCAACAGCAGAGAGATCGTTATCACTTACAGCAATGTACTGGCCAGCTTCCTTCTTGTTGTCCCAGAACAATTTGGCCTCCTCTTCGTTGAGGTTGCCCTTGGCCATAGCCACATCAACGAGAGCAGCCTCAACGCCCTCGCCCATGCCCTTGCCGCTACCGCAAACAAAGACACGTCCGTCCAGCGCGTTGATAACGTACCAGACCAGGTCGGCTTGATGACGGACCTCTTCCTGGACGTACTTGCTTTCACCGCGACGGCTCTGCACCACGGTTCGGACCTTCTCCTCATCGACGCCCCATTCGCCGCGATAGAGCTCGTCCAGCAGGGAATCACGCACACCTTGCAGAACCCACACCTTGTTGGCGCAGTTGGCCGATTGCAAACGGCGCTGGACGAAACCACGGAAGGGAGCAATTCCCACACCAGCACCAATCAGGAGCATGGGGCCGTCCGAATGGAACCGCTTAGCCAGTGGGTTGGCCATCAGGCCTCGGAACATGGGGACATAAAGGTTGAGAGTCGATGGGTCGATGCCCTGACGCTCTGCCTCGACCACTTGTCGTGCCAGCCGCTCAAGATATCCAGATCCTACACCGGTTCGCAATCCGCCCTTCCAGTCATTGGACTCTGCCACACTGACAGCAACTTCAACGAGACGGCGGGATTGGCCATCCTTTTGGGCGGAGGAGAGGAGGGGGTCCTGAGAAAGAGAGTAAAAACGGGGCATCAGGGTGTTGAGAACGGAAAGAAGATGGTCCAAAGGTGGCTGAGAGGAGGGGAATGCGTGTAGGAGTTGAGACACGGAGACATGAGAGGCGGTACGGAGATCACAGAAAGCGCCTTGGCCCTGGGCGGAGGCGAGGAACATGAGAATCTTCTTTTCGTTTGGCTCGCTGGCGTATTCACCCAAAAGACGGAACAGTTCCTTCGAGGGTGAGTAACTCTGGATATCTGAGCACCAGTTCAGGAGCTCTCTGCGCGTTGTGATCAATTCACGGGCTTGGTCATCACCCCAGATAGTGGGCCATCGGCCCGTGCTTGTGCGCACTATAATCTTCTTATCACGGATAGATTTGGGAACTCCAAGGCAGTTGAAGATATCGTTGACCTCCTCCTCTTTGTTCATCGGACACACGCCGATTGCACCGCCAACAACGAAGTCCACGTTGCCACTTTCCGCAGGGTAGTCGGTCACGTCGATGTCGAAATGGTAGGTCCGTTTCTCCGCACCGCTCTTGGTGAGTTCTCGCGCGTGGTGCAGGGGAGCGCGGTATACATTGTACGGGGGGTGGGGTTGGACGAAGGGAGGGGGGTGATCCTTTGGTCCAAGTTGCATCTCCACAGCCGATGCAGGGATCGCTGCAAAGGATACCGTCTTTGCGGGGAGGTCAACAACACCGGTGAGCTCACTATCCACCGTCAGGAGATCGACGTTCAGCTTGAGAGCGTCATAGGCCTGATTCTGAGGTGGAGTCACAACGATGCCGGAGACAGGTCCGTCACCTCGGATCAGGGGCTGGCTACGGCAGCATCCACCGCCGCAACACAACGGCTGAATCTTCTGTGTGCCTGGAGCGCCAACATTTTGCAGGACTCGTTGCATATCGGCGGCATTCTGGGAGATAAGCACGGTCGAGGCTCGGCGTCGATGGCCGGTGCCATTTTCCTCTGACTTCTCGGTCAGGTCTTCAGCGTCCGACTGAGGCTCAGTAGGAACAGTCGACGGGGATCCCGAACTAGGAGTGCTATCGGTGTCCACGGACGAAACATTGAAGCTCATATCCGTCACCGACAGTGACCTCACCCCGCGAGGTTCTTCTGGCACCGGGTTATCCGGATGCGAGGTGGACGACACCGGAATGGCATGGTGATCGCCATTGGGAGTATATGAGGTCTTTGACACCGCCGTGGACCTCGGCGGTGGTGAAGGAACGGCATGTACTGTTATAGCAACTCAGGTCAGCTATATAGTCCGGAGAGTCAATTGGCGATAACCGCCAAAAGGTGAGCCACATACCCATTGTGTCGGTACGTAATTGATACAAGAACGGGGTGATCACTTGTCGAAACAAGGGTACTGGCCAGATCAATCGAGAGCCGGGAACCAGAGACGTGGTGATTGCTTTTCTGGGGACGGGTATGAATTTATAAAAAGGATTGTGCCGAAGAAAGGGGGACGACCAAGCCAAGCGATTGAGGAATGGTCTTAATTAGCAAAAGTGGAAACGACAATGGCCGTTTGACACCGGCAGGATCAGGAGAGCAAATCGGAAGAGTGGACGGGAACGAGTGGGATGAGGTGGGAATTTGTTGACTCCTCGTAGGCGGCACCGGGTGAATGGTTCCGCTATGTCAGCTGAGGGTCGATCATGCAGAGCAGTTCTTCTTCTCTTTTTCTGGGTGAAGAGGAACTTCTGTCAATCAATGCGCAATGTGGATGCGAAATGGGGTGAAAGGGAAAGAAATACTGTTGAGGGGGGGCGCTATCACCAACTTGCAGGACTCGCAAATCAGATAAGGAGTGAAATAAGAATGATGCGAAGGGGAAACAGCCGGAAGAGAGAAAAAATGGGCACACACTCTCGCCACATCGATTTCATTCGCGGTGAGGAAACGTCATTACACTGATCGTACGCGGTGGTAACTTTTCCTTTACCCACTTTTCGCCTTCCGGACGACTGGCCCGGCATTTCGCCGTCCTCCTTCATCCTGCGCTTTCATGGCTGAATGGCTATCCATTATACCTGCCAATTCCGCTGCTTACTATCTCTGTGGGATCATAGGAGGAGAGAGATCCCATCGTTCACGCTCTAGATGTCCGGGGAGCTGACAAGTGTTCGCCAGATCTGCAGCTAAGCGGAATATTTTACTCTAGCGGGGAAATAGACGCAGTCAGATGATCGGGAAAGAGCGGTATAACCAGCCGTGTTGGAAATTACTTTCATTCTCTCCTGGTTTGCATTGATTGGAATTTGGCCTTTCTCTTCGCTATCTTTTGTTCTCTTTCTATCTCTGCTGCGCTGTGATGAGCAATGGCGGTTCCTCTGTGACCATACGACCGAAGGTACCGGTCTGTAACGGAAGGGTAGCCGAATAGATTACCGATCTAATCTGATCCGGCTGCAACCCATCCCTCTTCGGCGGCCGCCCTCGGTTAAGCCGTCGTTCAAGTGTCCTCCACCCGAGGCTGGATGCGTGACATTCATGGTTCATGACTGAATGTCAAGGGGGTTTCATACCCCTTCTGACAATAATATCATGCTTATTATTGCTTGCTAATGGAAATCACGGGGGTCATATGCCTCAGTCACAGACTTTCCTCCATTCTTGGGGTGAGTTCTGTGGATGCACGTGATCCACAAAGTGATGGATCCGGATCAGATAACTTAGTGGATGGCGCCGTTCTTCTCCGAATCACCCCACGCCGGAAGCAGCCAGCACAACCTCCTGAGTTCACAGGAGAATGTGCTCTGAGCCGTGACACTAGATTCTCGGGGGGTGTCCTCCGTGCCCGTGCTCAATTCTCAATTCTCTAAGCTATGCTTCTAAGTCCAAGTTGCTCCTCTCCGTATTCGCAATCGCGTATTTCTCATGATTGCCATGTCCCGTATCAATCAAAGTGGGGTATTCGCCGATGTCGGCGGCTGGATCATATCAATCAGATAGCGACTTAGTTTGGCTATGAAGCTATTTCTAGATTCCGGGGTTGCTGGCCGTTTCCGCTTATGGTATCGAGTACATAATAGACACACACTTCTGCTGCAGGGACTCTCACTATTGCTGCTCTAGCTGCGCGGCTGCCAATCAGACTCCCCCAATGGCCAAACCATCCCTTGGGTGCGCCCGTTCATGCCCAACAAAATGGCGCCTCTGATCTCCTCCACTTGCTTCTTCAGGTTTCTGGAAGGTCAACAGATTTTCCAACGTTGAATCTTTCGTCAGCGGTGGATCAAATTACGTTCATCTCTAGATGCGCCTCGCTATGCTGGTCTTATAAATAGATTCTAGGCCTGCCCCTTGTGGATGATGCCCGTATACAGATGTTGTGTTCAGTCGCATATCGAGATAACTCCACTAATTTATAGTGTGTGCGGGAAACTGTGCACAGTACCATGGATATCGCAAGTTGCGGGCCCCTTCGATGCTCGCGTGTGATCTAGGTATCGACTGGGTAAGGAGGACGGCGCTGTTACGAGTCATCCTGAAGCGCCCGGGTTATCCCTGTTGCGGCTTATCTGATCCTACTAGCAGGACCGGCCGTCTGGGACAAGACAGGCTAAGCAAGGGTGGTTCGTTAGGCCCACAAAGAGCTCTCCACCATCAAATTTCTTCCAAAACTGGTGAAACGCCTCAGCCGATTTGCTGCCCACTCGACCTGTTGGAAAATTTCTCCAGCCCCTTCTCATCATGGTCCAGCAAGATGACTGGAACTAAATAAGATAATGACCTGTTATATTATGCCCTGTGGGAAGAGACTGGCGTATAGTGGTCTATAGAACGAACACCCTTTAAGCTTCCCAAATTTTTCTCTAGTATCTCCGTTCATTTCCTTTCAAACTCGAATGATCGACGGTGCTACAAAGCAAAATCCTCAGCCGACGCCACCATGCGCAATGAATCCTGCATCCCAGCCGCTGGCATCTGACGGGTATCCTACCTTCCTCTCAATCACATTGGCGATTCCTAAAATAGAGCCCCTTACGATGCAAACAACACTGAAGATTTCCCACAACTGTTCCACTCCTAGAGCACATGTAAGATGGAAATCCGATCCCGTCTCATGCCCTTACGGTCAGGCCGCAGAAGTTAAGCTGAGCCTTCGATTTCAATTCCCCATTGGCCACCACCGGTTCGCAGCGGTTTCCGGACAATCCAAATAATACGCAGACCATACGGAGCGTTAACAGAATACGATCGCCGACTAGCATCCAGGCTAGTATTACGCCAAACAGCCTATGACAGTTCTAGAACTCGCCCCAACTCCGACCTACACTAGTGCTCTTAGTGTTCTTTAGTGAAGCTGCAAGTGCTCCACGTAATTTGTTTCTTCAAGAGGGTTTCCTTGGCCTGACGAGACTCGGGTTCCGGACCCGCGCAGGCGACCTGCCAGTTTTGGCTCTTTTACTTTTGTAAGAAAGAGCTACAAAAGTACTGTACCTTAGCCCGAGGGATCGTAGAGCTCGGTAGATATATACTCCGTCTTCTAGGGAGGCCATTCATCCTTGGCGATATTTCGAATATGACGGACCTGAGCGCGTCCTTGGCTGTTGCCACGACCTTGCCGTTCGACCTGTACGGAGGGCCCTCTGTAAGTTTTGGGTATTGCTTTTAGTATCAGTCCATATTGCTGCCCAGTGAGAATGCCTATGACGTCTAAATCGGCACTCGGTATCCGACGTGCGGCCGTGACTCTCGGTCGTTGCCGAGCCTCTCCATCTACCGAGCGTTCAGGCCTCAATCATCTACTCCGCGCGGGGTACAGCGTACAGCCCCCGTTAAGCTTTAGGTACAAGAAGCGTGACGTGCTTAAGGCATTAACGCTTCTGTTCTGCGCTACTCCAGTCAGGTAACTCGCCGAAGTTTTGCCTAGACTTAGTTGACGTAAAATGTTCTCCAGGATCTCTCTTCTCCTGCCTGATTAGATTCTACATGACATGACATATTGTTCCGAAAGGATAACCGTACAGGGTTTGGATTTCCGATGTACATAACATGATTATAGTTTGAACAGCTCGGATATCTGCCGATGAGCCTTCCGATGGATTTCACCAACCCTAATATGTTCTATGCCTGACACTTGCCACTTCATCGCACACGTCGGTCCCCACCTGTATCGCTTAGGGTAGGTGGCTTTCCACCCCGCATCGCTTGACAGAAATGCGGAGTAGACGATACTGGATTGCCGATCTTACGTTGCTGAGGGACAAAAAGGCAATTATTTCCTCAGGAGTTGGTATGGGCGAGGTGGGGTTGGGACCCTTGTGTGGTATCGCCTCTAGTAAATGGTTTGGTTTACTCCGTCGTAGTTGATTTGGTATCCTATACCAGTGTAGTTCAGAGCGTAGACTGTTTGATAGTCGGTTTGTGTCAGGTAGCCTTTTGCTCCTGTAGACTGGGTAGTGATGTATATTTAAGAAGCCGTGATGCTCTTAAGGAAATTTCACTTCGGGTATTACAATTGATTAAATAATAAAGTAAACTTTCTTTTCTGTGGTTATAAACGCTTCAAGAAGTTTATTGCTCGAAGGTGATAAGGATAGATAAGAAGTTGAGGAGATAGAAGAGAAGGAAGAACAAAGAAGTGAGAGGTAGATAAGTGGATGAAGCCTGCTCTCCCACTGTGGTCTAATCAAGTAGGTATATAGTGATGGACGTACCCATAGCTAGACATATCAGTGACAATGTAAAGTATTCATGTTGATATACGGGACCTCACCTATATAGACAAGCACTGGTCGTCCTGGTTCCCCTCTGGCGTCAAAAGGTGTGTCCAGATCAACTAAGGCGTCCACCATTCCTGATATGACGGACACACCAACTATTGAATTTGAGGATGAGTTATCGGCAACATACAATTCCTCCTCGACTCGGCCCTCCCACCTGCCCATGGTTCCCCATCGTCCTATTCCCTAATACGCATCCTCCATCTCAACATCTCCCCCACGGATGTCCTCCATGGGGTCTTCCTCCCCCTCGCCCCACCTGTCGCTGTCTTCCGCATCCCCGTCTCCCATAGGAGTGACGATAGTTTCGGGCTCATGGCCGTCTCTGCAAGCATGATTAGTCCCCAAATGCTTTGTACAGGTTCTAATCCACAAAGTGGAGCTTCCAACCATAGCATGAGTTCTACTTATTCAGCTGTATTACAACTGCCAAGATTGGCATTGTAATAGTAGATATAGAACAAAGAAAGACTGACTTACTCAATAGACATGGCCATAGCTGTAGCACCAAGGCTATCACGACGCCTCTGCATAGATACAGAGCGCTCTCTGTGTCTGGGGACAATATTGGGACGAATTCCTTCCTTATAGCTGTCTTGCAGTCGTCTTGCCGTCACATGGTCCATTGCCTCCCCGCCATTTAGGATTCTGATAGATAGATGTACCACAAATCAAAGCCCTTCCTGCCAGATATGACCATTGTATTGTTTGTGATCTGCTAAAGTAGCTTGGAATTTTGTTCGGCGTTCTGTTTGACTTGAAGATAGAGGCTTTTATAAGAAGCAGTCGATTAGTTGAGAGTCTTTGGAAGCATGGCAGAGCTTCTCTTCTTTTTGTCGAGATAGTGACGATTCTTGTTCAATCAAGGCTTCACTCTGCTTAGCGTTCTTAACACTAAAACGTAGCCTGCCAAGGCGAGTCCTTCATAAATTAGCCGAATACAAATTTTGATAGTAGCCATACACTCACATAGGAGGAAGAGCGTGCTACGGTTAGAGTAGATGCCTGTAAAACTGATTGCCAGAGTTCCTAATCATCATCTAAATATGAACGCACGCCTGCAACTGCGCGAGAGCTCATAGGGGTGAACCCGAATTTTTGAAGTTTGATCTACCGATCTTTGTAAGCTGAAGCCTAGCCTAAACTCCGCTCTTTGGAAGTTTGAGACTCAATACCATGCTGCTGGCATGTGGGGGACTGAGTTAACATATACAATAACGGCCATGTTAAGTTGCTTTTCCTGGCTATCCATGCCGCTCCTTTCTGCTAATGGATATCACCCGACAAATGCTTTACCTCCCTCACACATACAGCCCGCTTGTGGTTGAGAGGATACAAATGGAAATGTCCTTATCACTCACTCTTCAGCCATTTCACAGTAAAGGATAATTGTGACCTGGAATTTCGAAGCACATGATTGATGCTAGATGTCTTAGTCTCGGCCTGCTGCCTTTTGTATGTGTTTAGGTTCCATTTTAGCAGGTTGAATTATTAACTGAAAGTGCTGCTGTAGTCGCAGCAGGAAAGCTAAGTTGTAAACCCAGTGTAGGAGTTTCGTCATTTTCAGTATCAAAACACTGTGATAGCGTTCAAAGCTTTTCGACTTCAACCTGGCCTGTCTCGCCCAATTTTTCAGCTGACTTTCCCAAAAAGACATCCTTCTCTGCCGCCTTGAGCGAGGCCCTCTGTCCAGATAATATTTTCCTGACTGGTCCACGAAGACTCTGATGGTGATGCGCACATCGTCCATATGAGGCTGAAATAGGGATGCCAGTGCTACTGAATTAGTAGACAAGCTATCCCAACTATTCAGCACTAATATGGCAAAGCAGCTAGCGGACGAGGAATGGAGTATGCTTTGCTAGGTTCGGTCATATCAATTAGGTGGAAACACCTTGTTGGAAGATTGGGCGAATATATCAAAGGGAAGCTTTTCACCAACGAGCCACTCAGGAGTTGACGGACTTGCGCCATCCGAGGCACTATGCCAAGGGCCTGGATATTGAGATGCTGGTGGGGAACAATGGCCGGTAGGGTAGTTCTGAAGAGTAGAAACTGCTTATAGCTGACTCTAGACGCGGAATGCAATTTCAAGTTCATCCTCAGGGATTGGTTCTTTACCTTGTACTTCCGAACGGTTTCTTTCCACTCCCTTTCGGTCTCGGGCAATACGCTTCTCGCCATTGTGAGAGTGGGAGCTAGCCTGATCAAGAGGAATGTTATCAAAAGTTAAGATGGGATCTGGGATGCAGTGTTGCTTGGTAGAATGAGAAGTAAAGGAGAGAAGGAGCAAAAAACAAGAGGGGAGGAGCAACAATGCATAGCCAGCAGTATCACAACGATGATAGAGAATATCCGAGGGAAAACTGGCTTCCCATCTGGTTAAAGAGCATATTCTCCAGACGTCGTTCGAATTGATGAACACCCCAAGCAAATGCATGCCACAGTTCTGATGATTTATCAACCAGGTGTGCCATTGCTCGATGCATATCTACCATAAAGAGTGATGATTTGCTAAGTGATGAGGGAGAGAAATAAGGCCCATAAAGTCCAGACTGGGCAAGATACCTCAGCAGCAGATAATGTTGGTAGTTTCGACGAGATTACCGGTATTTTCTTTCTGCTAATAGGTATATGGTGTAATCTCTCATCAATGGGCATTCGGGGCTTTTACACATTGATGACTAGAAAACGGTTTGATGTACCATTTCTCCTCGTATGTAGTATGAAAGCCCTTAGTCTCACGCTGAGAGGTTTATAAAGATCGGTCTGTCGGCCAGTCATAGACACATGCACAACGAAAAGAACAGAAAGGCCCCTGGCGAGGAACGTATCGAAAAAACCCGAGAATTCTGTGATTTCGGCCCCAGATTGTTGAGCCACAAACACCGTCAACCATAACCTGGTTCGAGTTTTGACCCATGTAGTCCTATTGGCATCTGATCCGTATTTGCTCCGGTTCATGGGTGTCGTAACTAGGGACTCAAGGTTGTCATAAAGAAGACTTCACCTAGGAAGAACAAGATCTCGCAAAAGACGTTGGTAGTGTGAATGCTTTTCGGCTCGCAGCGTTTCTGTCGAAAAAGTACTGAAGTGTGAGAGGCGTGTGGCATGGGCGTCGTTCTCCCGCGTCTTCTGCAAAAGATCTCTAAGTATGGTGATGTCAGCCAGCCATAAGCATGACTGTATCAGATCTATGCATGGCTGAAACTGCCATGAAAACGAAGAAGAAATAATAAAAAAAAGCAAGTGCTGGGCTGCGAGTTGAAGCCGTGGCATAGTTCCTAGCAAGCAAGTAGACACAAAGATCCGAAAGACGTCCAAAGCTATACAACTTTTTTCCACTTTGTACCTTTTAATCTGGATAAAGAAGTCGGCGCCGGCTGATGGGTCGAATAGATGTTTAGGCTAGTAGCTTCAGATAGAAAGACGTATAGCATTAGCTGCAATAAGAACACGATGCGCAGGTTCATCACAGCAGAGCCTTCACGAAGATACGCTATCAGCCCAGCGAACTCAACATTCGTGACTTCTAACTGTTTTCTTCTGAAGATCTCTTCATGTAGTTTGCCTGTGAATGAAGCCTGAAGGCCAAAGGATGGTAGAAGTCTGCTATCCTCATCAACAGCCGCAAGCATCTCAACGACTCTAGCATGATAGACATACTGCCTAGTCACAAGATAGTTATAGCGGGAGTTTCAAAAATTTGGTCGCATATTTTGCAGGAAGTCGAGAGAATACTCCAAGGTATCACTAAGGTTACGGTTCGGAAAGGTTTCTGTGAGTCTCATAACCTGGCTTTGACTATTCGCAGGAATTTGAAGATAACACATATCGAACTAGTTCCGAACCCATGGATATTGGTATTGCCCTATCCCTGTAATCAGAAAGGGTATGACGATGCTCGGGGTTTTCGTATGGTCAGGTCACTAGAGCAGAACACACGTCATGTATAAGATCCTGAGATGATCTAATACCCACTGTATTCATAAGTTCATGTTAATATTGAAGGCTTCGGTATGGGAGGTCTTTAGTCCTTCCAAGCTTTGGTGGAGCCGAGCTACTGTTAGTTATGAGTCCTAAGTCAAACTGACTTCTGGCAAACTCAGCAGGAGATCGAGGGCTTCAGCTTGATCTGGCTCCTGTGCGCACACATTAGCTTAGGCATATTCAAAAGATAGAACCACAGAGTATAATACTCAAAGGACAACAAAAGGCGATGGCTAGGGGCTTTCAGTATGGCCGCAATGCTCCTTCATCAAAGCTACACAAGCATTAGATTCGGTTCAAGTCTGCGAGCCACAAAATCGCCCATGTTGCAGTGCTAACCCATGGGATATAGGCGCGTAGCCTACGGAGTTCGTTTCTTAGTCTTGAGAGTGACTGGGCTCGACAAGTCCCAGCCCATAAAGTGGGGGACCTAGGCTATCCAGAATAATGTCCTAGAGAGTATTGTAGACTAAATCGCTACCCTACAGACCTTAAAACCGGTAAGGCAATCCCAGTGGCAAGGCTTGCGGTTGTTGCTGTCAGCATCCTCTAGATGCTTTGGCTTTTTACCGACACCGGCTGGTAGTCATAAGGTCAGTACCGTATCCCAGTAGCATCCACAGGTGAGGTGTATTGTTGATATCTGGGGATATTTTCCGGTTTCCAATCTGAGAAACTTCAACATGTTTTGCTCGATGTCTGGGTCGCTAGATGAGGATTCAGGAAAAAATCAGTAGGAGTTCCTTGCTCCTTCGCGGTTGTGTTGTAATTCCTTTTAGTTTCGATGCAAGCTCATAACCATTGGATGAAACATAGACTAACAACCACCAGAAAGCCTGGCTTATCTTCCCAAAACAGACCCAGTAGTTTGTGAGGAAAGTGGTGCATTTCGATGTCTAGGAATCCGTGTTTCGATACAATTAGTCAGTTTGAGCACGCTGCAAGGTGTAGCGCTCTATCTCGCCGCGGGCTGGGAGACACTTTGCAATCTGCGTGTTGTCCTATTTGATGAGTAGCGTCTGATGGATCGTCTCATATTTGCTGTCATTATCTGATCATGTACCCCTTGCAGTGTACAGATGTATCAAATAGTCATATGCGGAGGCCTGGTCATACTCTTGAAAAAGATGGTCACGGCTTGCCATGCCCTGTTTGTTTTCTGTATATCATCACCGTAGTATTTTTCTCAGACGGGAGACTGACAACAAAATGATTGTTAGAATCCGGTATGAGGGCAGATACCCTCCAACAGAGGTGCAGTGCACATCAAGGTTACGCCTAACATCTGAGAGACTGGTCAGCATTAACTATTCATATCTGAACCTTGGGGAGAGTGGACCTCCGTACAGGGTACTGTAGGAATATAGAAACTATTCGGATGGAGTTTCCAGGAGTGAACGAGGAGACTTCTTTGAAGTATTTAATTTCCGTGGGTTTTAAAGTATCATCCAGTTTAGGATATCCCAGATTTGCTGGGATTGGTTTGAATCCCAACGCAATATCACTACCGAGTACTATAGTAGGTTAGCAATGAATAAGGTCTACCAAAACTCAGCCAGACTTTTCTTACAGTGCTGTTGAGATGAAGACTCACGATGTCAAACTGGATGGCGATTGTCGGGTCTGGCTTCAAAGGCATTGACTTGGCACCCCAGGGATGCTATTATCACCGAGGATCCTGTCGACATGGTTGAGGGCTAGGACGTCCAACTTGGAGATAACAGGACCCATCTCTGCTAGGACATGCTATCTTTTTTTCTTGTTTTCGATCGTTCGAAATTTTGGCTTTCCTCTAAGGAATATATCCCTATAGTGTTGGGACTTTCGACCTTCATGTCTTTTTCGTCGGCAATATAGATGTTCCAATGTTTTGAGAATTGCGACTGCCAGTTTTGTTCCTCAAAGAGCGGAGGATTTGAGGAAGTATGAGTAGAATTGGGGCTGGTTCAGCCTTGAATGGGGAGCTGGGTATGGCTTAAACGCCGCTTAGAGCAGGTCGGTAGGGAAACCCACCAAGCTCAGTGGTAATATACTCCCTAACGTTGCAGTATTGGGGATCACTACTAGGATCCAGTATGTTCTAAGACTCATGGATCCCAATTGGTAGGCTTCACAATGAAGAGGCAGGGGAGGTTAAAGATAGAAAGTGGACTGGACTGGACAGAAGCTGTGGGCTGGATGATATAATACGAGTTCTGGGAATCAGACAGTGGTATTACCTGTTTTACAATAGGGGAAGAGATCGTAGACAAGATTCAATAGAACATATTCACAATCCCACAATTCATGGAGAGATTTTATTAACATTGAGAATACTGTACATCAAAATATCCCTGCTGTAGGATATCGTATAATTTGCTGACAAGCCAACAATAGTCAAGGCTATCCAGGTCAATCTCCCCTATTGACGAGCGCCACTGGTGCAATAAACTGATACTTCCCTCGAAGCATATAATAGACTGATGCAGAGCCGATCACTCCCACATACATAACCGCACTCCAATTCATCGTCTTACTATCAACAGATGCACTGAGGGGGAAGAAAGAAAAGACGAAGATTGGGAATAGAAATAGCAAAGATGCAATATTGATGGCCATACCGAAAGAGCCGAGAGACCATCTCCGCGGCGGAAGCGGCTCGCCTTGGATTCGTTTGAGAATGACGCAGCCAATAGAAAGAATGTAGGCAGACATCAAAGAGGCAATAGTAAGGGACACTATGGCCTGAAGAGCGACGGTGGAGCCAATATTGATCAAAGAGAGGAGAATAGTCACTGCAAGAGAGACCATCACTGAATTCAGTGGGATATGCCATCCCGGTGTGACCTATTTCGAATTCACTCTGTCAGCACATCATAGTCTGGCTCAATGGAATGACATCCAGTTCTGTTGTTGATGGTAACATACGTAGGAGAAGAAGGATGAGAAAGGGAGCCCTCCATCTCTCGCGAAAGACCACAGCTGCCGGGATGCTGTTGCCACCTCCGTGATTGTACTGGCCGTCAATGTCACTATCAAGATTGCGGTCATTGTATTCGCTGCTGTATAACTATTGGTAGTGTTGTAGAATATTTGTATGAACGGAAATCCAGTCGGGGTGGCAAGGATACTATCAACATCGCCCATCGTAAAACAAAGCGTAATAATCATAATGAGGCCCAAAATACCATTGACACCCATAGAGGTCATCATTGCTTTGGGCAATGTGCTTGACGCGTCCTTAATCTCTTCGGCTGTTCCTGTAGCTTAGCTACTTTGCATATACAAAGGAAGAGTTACCACTTACACATATGCACAGAGCAATCATATCCGATCATAGAGGTAATGGCAGTCGACAGGCCGACCAGTGTCGCAGTACCGGGGCTATTCCATCCTCCCCCATTGTTGAATTCAGTAAAAACAGCTTTGGGGTTGTTGCGGGGAGCAAGCACCCACAAAGGGATGATAATCGCAAACAGCCCGATGACATGAAGGATCAAAATCAAACCTTCTACCACGGGCAAGTTCTTAGCTAGAAAGGTATTAAAAAGAATAGAAAATGTCGTAATAGCTACTACAAATAGGGTGCCGTGCCAGCGTTGAAAATCATACGTCGAATCGTTGAGCACAATCAGGCCTTGGATGACGGTGCCAGCAAGAAATGCAATGGATACAATAGCGCACTGCCATCCCATTGCGCAGAGCCAGCCTAATGTCGTCAGTTACTTGATGAACTGAGGATGGGCCTTGACATCGAGTACCAGTAATATAACTTAGGAACTTCTGGTATTTGCGAGGGGCGAACTCGGATACCCAATGATACTGACCCCCAGATGTCGGGGCCCTGTCAGAAGAAGTCAGCTTGAGCCCCATGAATAGTGATGAAGCGACCATAGAGCATACATTGACGCCATCTCAGCTATGCTGGCAAATACAAGGGTGAACCCTAACGAAACAATAATAAAACCCCATATCAAGCCAGCAGTCCCACCGTCGGTTAAGCCGGCACTCAACAACCTGGCCAGCAATTAGTTATATAAACAATGCCAGAAAGACCAGGGAAACATACGTTAGGATGACTTCCCACGTAGATATTAATGTGCAACCGAATCCAACAATCGAAACAAACCGGAAATTCCTCTAAGCTAACGGTGTCAGTACTATACATGGATCGACAAGGGCAGACTCACCCGCAGAACTTGGGCTCGGCCTAATACATTCATATCTCTCTGATCTGCTATGGTACCCATATACTTGGGCTCAACAAGGCCTTTGGAGGCATATCCAGCCTCGGAGATGTTGAATGCCTCAACTTCATGTTTAAGATCAGCAGCATGCACCATGGCGCAAACACCTCTAGATTTGCCGATAGTATGTAGGTCCAGTTAGTACATGAGGGTCATTCAGGAGTAATGGAGGAGATTCTGTCGTAGTAGGGGTAAATTCCGTTGCGTGCGAGGGGTAGCAATTGTTTTCGCCAAACGAGGCTAGAGCAATATTCTTGAGTTTGCGGGCCAATATGAAAGACATAGTTCCAGCCATGTGGGACAGCAAGATTCAAAAGAAAAAGGCGGAATGTATGAGCTCGTCATCGCGCGCCATGTTGTGGCATGTTGATCGTTGGGTGCCGACTATCATTTCCAAGTCAATTTCGCATTTCGCGGGCGCCTTACATGTGTCTGCGTTTGACCCCTCGAGTATGTGTTTCAAAGATTGTCAGCCCCTTCTCTTGTGAACAGCTATCCACAGAAGTATGCCGCCGAATATCATCCGAAGCCCAGCGTTGTTCAGAATAGAACCTGCTGACGAGCTTTTCGGAGAGAATAAATGCTAATTTCCCCCACGCCCAAAGTTGCATGTCGGGTGTCAGCTCATGTGTGACCGTCGGGATTGTTATTAATCAAAGATTGGCCATTTTGGGTGTTTGCGTGCGTCGACTATCGACACAGTGGAAAGCCAAAACATCGATCACGAGCTTTACCGCTTAATATGGAGCCAGTGGCGCTGATCGTGCACGGAAAGCCCCCTTGACTGAGCTTAAGTGGGAGCCTGGACCACACTGAAACGATCCTCCACGAGCAACGCCTTACATACCATACTTCGCCAAACAGCCTCTTCCTCCTGACATCGATTTCAAGACAGTGTCGCTCTCCGGAACCTAGTCGGCACCCCCGAACTCAAAAGGAAATAGGGAGACAAGGGTCGGTCTTGGCTAAGGTTTGTGCTGATATTTTCAAGGATTGACTGTCTGAGCTTGCCAGAACCCCCGTTTGATTCTGTAGATCTGATTCGAGCGGCGAAGCCCAATCGCAATTTCTGCGGGTGATCGACGAGGGTAACCATGTCAGCTGTTAGGCACGATGCTTTTTCGCGGGTCATCACATATCCCACCCTGGCTCTGACGCCTGGTTGGCCCTAAGGCTGGCCAGAACGCATAACCGAGGAAAGCAGTAAAAAGCAAAAAAGGAGTGGTTAAGAAAAAGCCTCATTCCTGTGATCATGGCGCCGTAAGCGAAATGACGGTGTATAGGCGAGTCTATTTTATTTATCCTGTTCCATCGGCTGGGGTCACCTCAGGTCCTCAGCCGTCATGGGCGTGTACATACCCCCAGGCTATTCACCTCCTTTTCAGGTGGTAGACGGCTCCCATCATGGAGCTTGGATAATTATCACCGGTGCTTTGGGACTAGTTGTCTCGCTAGTCAGTTTACTGATTCGTCTTTATGTGCGACTGGTGCTCAGTCCGCCGTTCGCATATGACGACTTTGTCCTACTAGGAGCAACGGTAAGCTCTGACCATCCGTCGGGCTAACTTAATTCGAATCAAAAGATGGCAAGAACTGGTAAAACATCTCTGACAATAATAGATTTTCGCAGTTGTCCAAACCTCGCTCCTGTTCGGCGCTGTGTCTCACGGATTTGGAACGGCTATTGATCTACTCCAGCACCACCAAGTAGACAACATTCAGACAGCACGTGCCCTAATTCCCAAACATATCAGAAACCCAACCTCCTAACGAAGCAACCTATAGCTTATCACAGTCAGCGATATCCTCTACTTGATCACCGTCTACGTCTCCAAATGTTGTGTAGTGGGCATCCACCTCCGCCTCACACCCCAGAAACTCCATAACCGGGTCTCCTGGGCCACACTCGCTCTCTGCACAGCATGGATAATCACATCAGTATCCATTATCGCGATCAACTGCGAGCTAAATCGGCCCTGGAAAGGCGCCGGAGCACAATGCGTGAATCTGGTACGTTCACCGGTTATACCCCCTAGACCCTCAATTACCACCGAACCAGCTAACAGAAACCCATACAGCTAAAACGCTGGCAATTCATCGTCGCAATGGACATACTAACGGAAGTTCTCCTGTTCGCAGTCGCAGCCACCCTCCTAGCCGGTCTATTTATGTCTCTTAAGCGCAAACTACCCATAGGCTTTGCCTTCTTCTTTCGCCTACCGTGAGGATTATCTCCTATTTCCAATTTCTTTATAGCTAGCTGACGTGTGTCTAGACTCGTCATCTTCTCTATACTGCATCTCTGTGCCCTGAATCAAACTATCGCATCACAGGATCCTACTCTCGCTGCCGTCGAACCAATTATATGGGCCCAGGTTGAGCTGCACTATGCTCTCGTCGCATGTAGCGTGTTTTGTCTTCGGCCGTTCATGGCAGCTGTCAGTACGAATTATGGGACGGCAGGCGATTCGAATTTGGAGAGTGGGTCTACGTCGAGGACGCCAAAGGATCAGTCTTCCTCGTCGAAATCAGGGACTAGGGGTTTGCCTTCGGTGGTGGATGGGAGAGAGAGATGGCGTGTGTCTCGGTCGGGAACATGGTCGAAGACTCATGAAAGGCTGGGAAGTGACGAGAGTGGTGCGCAAAAGGCTGGCCCTATGGATTCGTCTATCGAGCTTGTGGAGATGGATGGATCGGATGCTGCTGAGTGTAGTGGAGGGAGGATGTTTATTCGGAAGGATGTACAGTATACCATTGAGTACGATAGAAGGAGTTAGACGCGGTATTAGAATACTTCTATATATCTAATGTCTTTATTATAATCTTCTCTTATGATAGGTATATCCGTAGATAGAATTTAGTCCTGCTAATTTATACCTCCATGTAACTCCTGTGCGCCGAAGAACCCTTTATCTAACCAAATATAAGAGAAATAAGGAATGAAGGCAAAAAGGCTACCGCATCATGTTCACGCAGTTGGACGTCTGAATGGGTGTGCCTCGGTGTTCCTATGTGATTGCGGTTAGTAACTTCTGTTTAAATAACCTTAAGCGGTCATGAGACGATTGCCCGGTGGGGATATTGTGAAGACATACAGTACGTATTCGTCCAAGTTGACGACGTCTGGTTCAGAGAAAATAAGGTAGAAGTACTTGAGCGTCTCTGCAAGCCAGAAACTTTCCATATAGTCCAGCTGTGACGACTCGGGGTTTCGCACATCCGAGATAGCTGCATGCGCGTAGCGAGTCAGGGTCATCTTCTCAATGCTACGGAACATCCGCCATGCAGCATCTTGCAGTTCCTTGTCTCCCGTGATACGGTACATAATGAAAACAGATTCAATAGCCTCCGGTCTAGGTTATCCATCAATATCCATCGAGAACAATATGCTGGGTAGACGAATAGCTGACATACCTCAAGTTATACCTTGCATCTGGAATCTCTGTTACGCCTGGTGGCAGTTTATTGCTGCTGATGATTTTCTGGGCGGCTTCTTCTCCTTGGGAGTATTTGGCGAAACGACGAAGAATATCAGTGTGCCATTTCTGCTCATCCCACTCGCAGTCATCCATATTCTTGCAGGGACTGACATATAGCGCCTCGGGCATGATCCCTGTCGGCATAATATCATATGCCCAGATACAACCGTCGGTCAATTTGCGCGCGATCGATAATTCCTCGGGGCGATCAAACACCTTGGCTCCTATGCCTACAGTCCCTCCGAGAAAGCACTTCAGGTGTTCAAACTGAGGTTCAATGACGGTTTTAGAAGTACCACGGATATTGCCTGCGAACATAATGTCCTTCCCATCCTTGGTCATGCCCCGGAAAAGCAGCCGCTTCTTAATAGAGTTCATCGCCGCGTCGTACATTTTCCGGTATTGATTCGTCTGCGCACCCAACAATATATGCTCCTTTGGAAGATACTCATAAGTGGAGTCGGCCATTCCACCGACAGTGAATCGAGGATCGTTGAATTCCATATCATGTGCATCGACCATCATAGGCCACAAACCGGGTACTTGGGTGTGCAATTGTGCGGATTCCAGCTTGTCGGCAATCCTTTGAATCGCGTCGAAATACTTTGGGTCCTTGGTCAACTGCGTCATTCGGGTGAATTCTAGATTTAGCGAACCCAGCTCGGCAAGAATGGTGTTGCGGCTGGGCTGGATGCCCATTCCTAGAGCCGACCTAGGGAATTGTTAGAACTGTTTTGTAATGCTAACATGGCATTTTTGACCACTTCAACAAAGGCTCTATCTCACCGCGTCCACTCCCAACGAGACTGGGGCATTCTATTGCGAGTATCAAATGAGCCATATATCAGGTCGGCAACCTCTACTGCTTTCTTCAAAAGTATGGGGTAACTTCCGTTAGTTAAATCGTAAGCTCCCAGAAAGCCTCCTAGGTATCGGATATTCGTCTCGAAAACATTGATTTGTGTGGCACCAGTGGTCGAAAAATCAATCTGTTCAATTGCTTGCAGCGCATCTTCGAATTCGTCCGTCAATCCCATGATGACAAGTGAATCGAGAGAATCAACCAGGGTAGCTGCCCATCCACCAAATGATTCTCGGTATTCAGCACTGAGGGGCGACAGCTCATCCCGTAGCCATGCATGTTTCTTGTATCCTTTCCATGCGTGTTTGAAGGCATTCCGCACAGCGTTCTGCTTCTTCACCCTTCTTCTGCGAGTCAACCATGATTCCGCCGGAAATTCATATTGGACGCGGGGAATGGGAGATGGGGCAGCTGTTGGAAGGGGGATATATTCTTCCACAGGGTGTTGCTCAGTGGGATTTCTATAATGGATTAAGTCGTTTCCTTTTCGAGGAGGCCTTGGAGGAGGAGGTCCATATTCTGCGGGGTCGTCAATGTACGGTATTTCCGCGCCTGGCGGTAGACTAGAGAAAAGGATATACGTGAGGAAGACTAAGACAAATGTTGGAAGAAAATAGCTTTTTCGAACGCAAAGCATAGTGTAAAGAGAGAGAGAATAACAACAAAAGTGGCCTTAGTTAAGAAGTTGGAAGGAAGGACAATGGGCGAGGGAATGCTAGTGAGCTTTTGGCAGCTCGAGATTAGGTTGAAAACGAAAGAAACAACATGAAGGAATGTAGATACAGCATGCTCAGAGGTTAGAGTAGCATCTAATGCTGGAGAGGGAAAGAAGAGACTCAAAATCTCCAAGTCAGGAAAAGTCTAGAGCATCCATCAAGGGGGTGAACAAAGCACCCCAGACATTAATTCTGGGTTAATATGGGCAGTTGGAGTACACAGTCCTCCATAGTAATTCAGCCCCAGTGATCGCCGTTGGTTCGACCTGTCTTTTCGCCTTGATTGGCAGGTGAGCATGGAGGCGATTAATCAGGAATGTTGCTGCTTTCCATTATCAAACATCTAGGCAATGATTGGCATGTTGATCGGGAAGAGGAGCCTGGGCGAAAGGTGTGGCTGCATTTTCCTGCCTTAGAGAGTTAAACAGAAAATGATATACTGGGCATTGCGTAATCAAAGTGGTCCCTGGGACCCTTAGAGCCTTAGGGCCCTGGAAGGAGAAGGCTTAGCCCAGCCAAATGTGCTATTCTTGACATGACATCCCGCCTCCAAAGTGCCCCTGTGCTCCACTGTCTCAGCACATCTGCATGCCGTGTCTTGGCTCTGGACGCAGAGAAGGTACTTTGATAATTAGGAATGCGACGTGGGAGAATATCGATGTAGTGGTACCAGACAAGATCAATAAATACGCGAGAAAGATCCAGGTTGACACTTGAAACATCGGTGGATTTTTGGATAAAGTTGTTTTTCCAAGGTGGAGATGGAATCGTAAGTTAGTGGCGCTCAACCATGGTTTGGAGTGGGTGGTCGTGTGTCCCCCTTGGCAGAGCGTTTGCCCTGTTTGCATTGGATGCCTCGGGCAACCACAGTTTGCTCCCAAGATTGACGGTTGCTACATACGGAAGTGTTACTGGATAGGCTATATCATTGTCTATTGGTGTAGGTCAAGTCTACTCGGACGATATCACTTTACTAGCACTCATTAAGTCTGAATGACAGCTGATATCTAATATATTGCCTCTATCGAGTAGGTATGGAACCAAATCGTCAAGCTTCAGTCATTTTGCCATAGTCACTAACAGTGCTAGACCTTCACATGCGACTGGATCTATTATGTACTGTGGTAGCTGTTGAATAGTTGTATTGGGCGAGCGTAGACTCTATTATTACATTGCCGCTCCTTACATCTTGTTTCTTAGGCTTTAGATACCCCCTGGTTTCCCTTTTCTACCAATCGTCTGTTTGGATACTGGATATACCCAGATATCTGGATCGAAGAGTCATACTCTTTCTGGAAAGGTCTATCATCGCTCTGAATTTTCATCAAGATGCCAATCACTGGGTAAGGGATGCCACTTCCATTCGCAAAATTGCACATCCACTGACAGCAACAGAGTCTTCTTCATCCCATCAAACCCCAACGCCTCCACGGCGTTCGCTACAGTTACAGAGCGTCTTCATTCATCATTAGCCGATGAACCCATTCCCGTGGGCCGCTGGGCCCTAGAGCACAAACTGATGCGGGACACCCCATCCTGCTTGCCTGCATCTGCGTCCCAGCGTCCCACACAACCGAGGTACATGCAGTTCCTCTCGCTGACCTATTTTCCAAACCATGGGTTCATTTATACATCTCCGCCACCAGAAAAGGTGCCTCACACTCAACATGGCGCTGGTACTCCCGGCACAGTAGCTCCAGGGGCACCGAGTCCCGCCTCTTCAACCCCAATCCCACAACAGACCGCGACACCTACACAGGCTCCAGCCCCGAACAGTCAAGATCATTCGTCAATGGTCATGACGACTGTTCCATTGCCGGCGTGCAGTACACTCTTTCAGCACTTTGTTTACGCCTGCCAACCATTCTGGTGCCATCGACACACCGTTACGGTTCCTGGTGGTGTCGTCTATGATGTTGGTGATTTTCGGGTCCGAATTGGTGATGTACGACAGACGCAGCCGGCTGCAAGGGTCAGGGGTACGGTTGTAGAGATAGAATGGAAAGGTCCGTCTTTAGTGACGTCCATCGCGTCGCTATTTAACCAATCCAAAAAGGCGTTTGGCGGACCTAGAGATAGCGGCGTGCCCGATGATGACGGTGACTCTGGGATTGACATGGCGTTTCCTGAAGGTCTCGAGGAGGCAGATATTGATGCTGAGTATGCTGCGACTGCAACTTTGATTCGAGAGTTCTGGGCGCGCTTGGGCATTCAAGGGGCGCGAGAAGCGATTCTGGTACAGGATATCGGCAGGGAATCCAAAGAGCAGTTGCGAAAGTTGAAGCAGCTAGGGGACCAGAAAGCGCGCCAACCATCTACCAGTATCGTGGGAAGCGGGCAGCAGGATGAAGATCCCGACCCGGAAGCTGGAGTTGACGTGGCGAGGCAATTCATGGAAATTTTTAGATTCAATCGCTAAAGGGTGCAGAACGTTGCAGATTACGCATAATTAATGGTCTTTACTTGAGCTCTCTCACTTCATGGTGGATGGTTCTCATTAAGACTTAGCAACTTTCCAAGGTACCAAAGATAGCAGCCTATGTCTAGCAAAACGTAGAGAAACGATAGAGCAATATGGGATATGCAAAGGGTCTCTGGTTTTCTTTCTTTTTTTACGAGTCAGCTCGTACGTCTGAGCATCGATCGATG